>NW_026652276.1:115060970-115216110 GCF_009828535.3 Hylobates moloch
TTAATATACAATATTATATAATATATAATTTTTTAATATATAATATATGCTATATATTATATCATTATAATAATATATTAGTCTCAATTTTATATATTATAATATATCTTAATACATGTTCTTAATATTATAATAATAAGAATCATTTTTAAGATGAAGTGTCTTGATATAACTGATAACAGTAGAACAACTTTATTGCCAAATACGAGTATGTACATGTTTGCATGCATTCACATGCAATTAAAATGATAGGTTTCAGTCTCTCAGTGAGCTTGTGCCCCGGGCTATGACTTTTACAAGTGCTTCTCTGGTTTTATTGTCTCTAGGTGAGACAATAAATCCTGGTGCCTGATGTCAGGTATTTTTCTTCACCCACATCAAGGAATAGAGGTGGTTTAATTTGAATATTTCCATTTTCCTGGATCAGTTAGGTGCTGGTAAATTAGTTTCTTTTGAGGGCAGTACTTTGTTGACAGAACTGAGAGCTCAGGCATATTTTAAAATGGCGACTTTTTTGCTCTCTTGATGAAATCACAGGGGATTTTTCTGTAGTTTTTTACAAAACCTGGTAGGGCTGCTGGAGGTAAATCCCTGAAAAATTTGAGGCCCTCTAAAACTCATCCCCACCAGTTTTTAACTGTCAGAGTTGTCCATGTTGAGCCATCAGTAACTTTTAAACAATAATTTATGTCTTTTCGACACTACAGCCATAGTAGTGGGCTTCTGCCTCTGAACTTCTGTTCTTCATAAGCTGTGATTCTCAGTCTCTGCTTGTCTCTCCAGTTTTCAGGTCGGTGATTTGCCCTGTGACTTTAATTCTTTGCTGTATCTAAAGAAAGTTGTTGATTTTCAGTTTGTTCAGCTTTTTCCTTGCTGAGAGGATGAGGATGATGACTTCCAAGCTTTTTTTTAATATTGGATCAGAAAATGGGATTCTGCTGTGTCTTTTTGCATGACTGCATTCGATCATCTTATTGCTTTCTCATGGTCTTCTTGTTCATTTCTTGCTCATTCTTAGAATCACGCATTTTCCTGAAGTTGTGTTTTAGTGGAATTGCATATTTGAAGATCACACTTAGAATATTAGGGATATTTATTGCTACTGGGTTGTCTTTGCTTCTTCACCTTTTGGGAAAATAGAGCTGGATAACTGTATGATTTTGGAAAGAAATAAAGTTTGAATTTGTATCAGTATTTTGAATTTGTTCCTAATGACATGAAAACATTTCTTATTTACTTTATTTCCACAATATACATTTACTAGTTTCAAAATGTCAAATGAAACGTTACCACTAGCAACAATATTATTGAATGCCGGTTAGGATCTCTTTAAGTTCCTTTTGTCTTTATTTCAGTAGTAATTTTTGAAGTCACTTTTGGTGGGGTATTGTGGCAGGCCAGATCTCACTAATGCAGGCCTCCATAACAATTGTTTCAGTGCTGACTGAGTGGTTCAGTTAAACATTAAAAGCCAGTGCCCCTATACAAAGGCTGGGCTGTAACAAAAGCCAATCAAGAGTTTTGCCTAGGCTTTTTGTGGGGCTTAAAGCATGACAAAATAATGAAGGAATTCTTTACAGGACCCATTTAGGATTAAACAAGTTTTATTTTGGGTCTGAAGAAACTCCCTAGGCCTCCACAAACAAGTTTATTGGGAGTCTGAAGGAACTCTCCAAACCTTTGTGATTTAGGAGGAGACAAGATAAGGGTGATCACCCCAGCACCGGGACCTATTTAGATTAAGTAAATTTACTGAGGCTTCAGTGGGAGTTCTTTAGGACTCAGATTTGAAGACCTTAGTTATTGATTAAAAGAAGTTAATAATTTATGTCTCTAGATGAATGCACACATACATGTAGACATATAGCTTAGAAGGTATGTAAGCTCTGGAAAATTTTGTAATTTTGAGTTGGTCTGGTGATAATTTCCAGGCCTTCTCCATGTAACTGGTTGCAGAAATAAAAACTCTCTTCCTCCCCAGTTCATCTGCATCTCGTTATTGGGCCACGAGAAATAGCAGTCCAACCCTCAGTTTGGTCTGAGAACAAAATTTGATGTGGCAGCCAGAAGAGACCGGGACAGTGCTGTGTTCAGTGGCCAGTGGCTTGTAATGAGACAGTCTTTAGGAGGATCCCAGCAGCTGCCGGTGAGATTTTCCCCAGGGACTCTCCCAAGGGGTGTTCTGTGCACAAAATTGCACATCCCTTTCACTACTGGGGAAGAACAGAGATCAGGAGCAGACTCGCTCAAAGGATGAGGTAATTGAGCATATTTCGGGAGCCTATTGTTTTCCTATCTAGGCTAAGCCATTTGTCCAGTACCACCAAGGGAAGCAATAGGGTTTGCTCATACACCTGCTTTGCATTTTGGTTGAAATCAGATTTTGAGTTGGTTTTGAGTTGCCTGAGCACACTCCCCATTGTGTTGTCCAACCCACTTGTTTGTGTATCTGTCTTATTCCTTTTGATACCATGTAAACTTGAAAATGGGAGATATTGGGTTCATCCCTGTTGAGAGGCCTCTGGGAAGGAAAAATATTTTTTTTAGTAGATCAGTGATTAAAAGTCAGCTTCATTAAAAGCTAACATCCAAGATGTGTATATTTATGTGTGCATGTTTGTATTTACAAGGCCTTCACGCTTTTGTTTTTGTTTTGCTTATTTCTCTCCTAGGACCTTTTCTTTTTTGAGCAAAAGTTTTTTTTCTTCTTAGTTGACTGAATTCTGTTTTCTTCATTAATAGCTATTACAACAGAAGCTCCTCTGGGGTTTCTAAGAAAAAGTGTAATTTAGATACTTAGAAATGTCTTTGTTTGGAAAAAAAATTTTTTTAAGTGTACTGTAAAAGTATCACATGGTCCAGCCTCATAATAATTCTCCCTTTTTGAAAACCCAGGATTCAGTGTGGGCTTTGCCCAGTGCTTAAAGATCCACTTAAAGGGTAGGTAGTCAATATGAAAATGCAGTTAGTCTCCTTACACAGTCCTATGATAAATTTCTATAATTTTATATTTGATTTGGCATCCATCTTTAATCTCCCTCTAGCACCACCTAGACGTTTTCTCTGTGTACCTTGAGATGTAAATCTTGCCATTTGATTTTTCCCCTAAGAGTTGTTTCCTTTAATATGCAGATTTAGGGCTATTTAGTTGACAACTTCCAGAGTAACAAACTAGGTTATCAAGAGTTTGCAAGTCTAAGATAGGAAAAAGGAGGTCTTATGAATCTGTAAAATGTACTTCTATTGGCATGCCTAATACGTCTATGTATTTATGTCTTGTATAGACCATGTTTTACTACGGAAAATATATAAAAGAGTTCTAATTAACTGGCTCAAAGAAAAATATAAGCACTTAAATACTTTAACAGAAAAAGAAAAACTAGTCAAATCCTTTTCAACTTTATATGACTTAAGTAAAATCTTTAATAAATAAGCTAGCTTTAAAATCATTGGTAAAGTAATATTAGACATGTCTTAAAATTACCAGCATAGATTTTTGTTTGCATTTATTGATCAGGCAATTTCATACTTATCCCTGCCAAATACTATAAGGTGTCAAAATTTGGCACTATAACTATAACTCAGCCCAAAACAGAATGATCTTTGCTTGTGTAATTTTTAATAAATAAAATATTAATATTGGTTTAATGAAGATAACTACTTCTTAAATTATTTAGTGAAATACCCTATCTTCCAATCTTGTGGCCTTAGGAAGTCTGGTCCAAAGACATAAAGAAAGTTTTTCTGGGAACAGATTGTTATCATTTTTGTTTCACAGCTACACTATAAACTAAGTTAATGAATAAGAATAGCTTGGAGGTTAGAAACAAGACGGAGTCATTTCAGTTGGTTTTGAGTTGGTTTTGACTGTCTCAGTTTTAATATTATAATGGTGGTTTCATAACTTTAAATGATGACTGTCATGGTTTTCATAAATAATCTAGATAAATGATTAAAATATATAATTAGATAAATATAATGGGACACTCATAAATTTGTCATAATTTAGAATCTAAAGCTATATTAAACAACTGATATTTCATTATTTGGGTATTTTCCAATAAAATATATTTTAGGAAAACAGTCTTTCTAAAAATTGTGTCCTTTTGAAAGGGAACTAACTTTTGTCTAATTCAAAACTTATTTAAAGGCTATATATAAAACAATGTAAAAGAAAGTTATAAAAATAAAGAGAGTTTCAAAGATTATTGGTAAAATAAAAATATCTTCAAAAATGTAAACATTTGGTCTAAACTATGCAGGTCACATATTAGGTTTGCTAGTGCTTTAGGTCATAAACTGCTTCTTTGACTTAAAAATTGTTCAATTTATTTTGGAGTGTTAAATTCTAGATAAGTCCTGGGGACATATGAAATTAACCATGCCCCTAGCTATGCAAAAAGGTATTAAAGAAAAGAGATTTTATATAAGAAAGGATCTTGTATGGTAATTTCTTGTCCTAAAATAAAATAACTGGTTGTTTAAAAAGAGGCATGTTGTCAGAAGTCAGAAAGTCAAAGCATGTCATAACTTGTCTGTGCAGTCATGAAAGAGTTTATGAAAGGGGATTTATGCAAGAAATATTATACAATTTAAAGGTAATTAGACCTCCTAAATGCTTTATAAAATACCACTATGACTCTTAGCTGTACAGCTTGCCTGCTTTACAGCTAAGTAAGGCCTGGAACACATGGAGTTAAACATTAGAATACGTCAGACCTTATCTGCACTTCTGTCAAGGTCCTAGACCCCACACCTAGTACATAATGAAAGCCCCAAATTTAACAAGGTTTTCACCAAAAGTAAAGGTTGCTAAGAGCTAGCAGTGTAACATGTATTTAAGAACTACTGGGCTGGGTGTGGCGGCTTGCGCCTGTAATCCCAGCACTTAGAGAGGCCGAGGTGGGCTGATTACCTGAGGTCTGGAGTTTGAGACCAGCATGACCAACATGGTGAAACCCCGTCTCTACTAAAAATACAAAAAAAATTTAGCCGGGCATGGTGGTGGTTGCCTGTAGTCCCAACTACTCAGGAGGCTGAGGTAGGAGCACAACTTGAACCCAAGAGGCTGAGGTTGCAGTGACCTGAGATCACATCATTGCACTCCAGTTTGGGCGACAGAATGAAACTCCTTTTCAAAAAAAAAAAAAAAGAACTATTGAAGAAACAGTCTACATGCAAGGTGTGTAAAGAAAGTAAAATACACTTTTGGTAAAAAGATTATAATGAGGTATGAGAATGTGGGTTTTTGCCTAGATTAAAGTTTAAAGGTTTATTTTAAGTTGGATAAAATAAAGCTGAAGTTTAAGCAAGTCGTGGAAGGTTGATTGTAAAGGAAGTTCTGTGTGTAAACATATTGGCTAAAGTTAAAGGGTTATCATCCATTTTTCTTCCTGTAAATTGAGCATTAAAATAAAAATATACCAGGTTTCTCTTAGAGCACTAACATGCTCTTTAAAAAAATTGTAAAGGGTTTTAAAAGGTCTATGAAAATCTTACCTATGGTCAAACATTAAAATTGGGTAAATATGTCTGTAAGGTTTTATTAAGAATTGGGTTTAACATTAATAGTACACTAATGTAAAGGCGAAATTTGGCTTACTTGGTATAAAAATTATACAGGAAGCATTGTCAAATATGAAATCGTGTTTGGCTTTCTTTGGGCTGTATTAGTGTAAATATGTTACTGGTATGTGTCCCCAAGTCATGTGAAACTCCTATAATTCTGATATATCTTAGTGTATGTTACCAGTAATAATTATAATTGTTATGTTAAATTATTGTGTGCCACAGAGGTAACAGATATCCTTGTCAATTGTGTCTTTAAAGATGGCTACCCTAAAACTTTTTGTCATTCATAAACAGTTGTCTTGTTTTGGTCCTCTTTAGAAGGTGGCTTTATAATCAGCTATAAAGCTCTCACAGGTGCTTTTGAATGCAGATTTCTGATAATTTTGGAGATTGTGACATCAGAATAGAGGAAAAATGTTCAGGACTCTTGAAGAGCTAAAATGTTCATTAATATCAAGCAGTACAGGAATTAAATGCATGAACTGAACTAATAGGAGACTGAAGTGATCATTTTGATATTTTGCTTAAATTTTGCTCATCCTTTGTTTTGCTTTTCAGAGTCAAAGAAACTTTTCTTTTGAGCTATTAACTGCTTTTAACAAGTATATACCTATGAACAAAATTTGAAGCATATTTGTTTCTCTCTATTTTCTCTAGAATTTGGAAGTTATTTGTGAGTATTCTTAATTTATGGCAATACAGTTATTTGCATAAGTGCAATAAGGATCTGTTTTCTTTTGAAAGAGGACACAATAGAAAAAACTGTTTATTTTGCCAAGGCTTTGATGGGAATGGTATGCTCTCCTTTAAGGAATCAAACTAGACTTATGAAGCCAAGAAAGTCCTTGGAAAACTGGCCTTGTATTTTGTGTACACAGTCCCTGTACAGGGTTTCTGATCTGTGATAAGCAAAGAATGTTACTTTCTGACAAGCCAGGAACCCCAAGTTATCTTGGAACCTCAAGAAGAGAGGAATTCACCCAACTCATAGGTATTTGATGGTACAAATCCATGACTGGGCTCAGCATTAAAAAGATCTTATCTTAGATTCCTTCCATGGAACAAAGCTCCATCAAAGTGAATTTAAAAGGCCTATGTGAAAAATAATTATTCTTGCTGCACTATATACAAATAATGAAGCCAAGTACAATAAAGCAAGCTAGTCCTACCATGATTTGTCTTTTAATAAAAATGGGAAACCGGAGAGGGCAAAATTATGTTTCAAAAACTATAGTACACCTATTGTTAAATTCTAGTCTTGCCTGATGTTTTTCAATTTTTATCATTTTTCTACAGTTTAGGTTAAATTCTAATTTTTCTGGCTACAAGTCTCCAAAATAATGTTTTCATTTCTTTTTCTTTTCCTTTTTCCACATTTATCCTAATTTGAAATTACTGAAACCTCAGCTGTGCTTTCTTAAATCCCTGTGAACTGAAGACTAGACAACTTAAACTTCAGAAGAAAACAGCAGCAACCTATTTATATGTGTTGCTGTTGCATACTATTATGTTTCAGCAGGTTCTGCCTCTAAGCCCCTGAAACAGAGAGTTCTACTGGGAACAAATCAACCTCTCCCACTCCAGCGATGTGTGTGGTACCTCATAACAATGACCCCACTCTCAGCAGGAAGTAGACAGATTATGATGCCCCATCTCCCTACAATTCTCATGACAAATGAATATACAAACCTGAAAGAAATCATGCACAAATTGACAGTGGCGACTGTGGCAGGCCAGGTCTCACTAATGCAGCCCTCCATAACAACTGTTTCAGTACTGACTGAGAGGTTAAGTTAAATATTGAAAGCCCATGCCCTTATACAAAGGCTGGGCTGTAACAAAAGCCAACCAAGAATTTTGCCTAGGCCTTTCCTGGGCCTTAAATCATGACAAAATAACAAAGGAATTCTTAACAGAACCCGTTTAGGATTAAATAAGTTTTATTGTGGGTCTGAAGAAACTCCCCAGGACTCCATAAACAAGTGTATTGGGAGTCTGAAAGAACTCCCCAAACCTTCATGATTTAGTAGGAGACAAGATAAGGGTGATCTCCCCAGCACCTGGACACATTTAGATTAAGTAAGTTTACTGAGGTTCCAGAGGAAGCTCTTCAGGACGCAGAACTTAGTTAGAGATTAAAAGAAGTTAATTACCTATGTCTTTAGAGAATGCACACTTACACATAGACATATAGCTTAGAAGATATATAAGCTCTGGAAAACTTTGTAATTTTGAGTTAGTCTGGTGGTAATTTCCAGGCCTTCTCCCTGTAATCAGTTGCAGAAATAAAAACTCTTTTCCTCCCCAGTTCATCTGCATCTCATTATTGGGCCATGAGAAATAGCAGCCCAACCTCGGTTTGGTCTGGGAACAGTATGACACTCATTTGACATAGTTACGCTCTTTTACATGACATCATATGCTTATTTTTTGATTACTTCTTACAGGGAAGTTTCTCCTTGCTTCTTTTAGTCATATTAACTAAGTAGTGGAAAGTAAGAATCAGTGTCTTACCCTGCTGTTAAATACTGAAGAAACATCAGTTAAGTAGCAGGAATAGAAAACTAACATCTGAATATTTGAACCTAGACTATGATTCGATAGTAAGAATATGCTTGATTAGAATAGGTGATTTATATAGGACTGTCCCTTACATCTTTTCACAGATCAACACTCTAACTGAGACTTTCAACTACATTGAAATCACATGTTATTCTCACTAGTGCCTTTTCAAGACAAGATTACAGAAAGAGGTAAAGAATACAATCAATGTCTAGTCATTAAAACTTCAATTTAGCATTAGGTAAGTCTCACAGATTGTAGTTGGGAATTGAAGAGCAAGTCCTATTTTACACATCCATCACTTTACCAACATTACAAGCCTTGAACCTATTTTTCAAAGGACGTTCCATCTGCCCTACTTCTAACATTCTAGAACACTTGTTCTCAGCTTGTTTGCTAGGTGATTAATCTGTTATATTGTACTTCTTGTTTGTTCTTTGCCTTCAACTGTATGTGCTCTTTATTTATGTTGAAACTTTATTAATGTTTAGCATGCCATTTTAAAGAAACTTGGGAAACTGATCTTTGACAAAGGAGCAAACACAATATAATAGAAAAAGGGACAGTCTTTTCAACAAATGATGCTGGCCAGGCACAGTGGCTCACACCAGTAATCCCAACACTTTGGGAGGCCGAGGCAGGTGGATCACTTGAGGTCAGGAGTTCGAGACCAGCCTGACCAACATGGTGAAACTCTATCTCTACGAAAAATACAAGAACTAGTCAGACGTGGTGGCGTGTGCCTGTAATCCCAGATACTCGGGAGGCTGAGGCAGCAGAATCGCTTGAACCTGGGTGGTGGAGGTTGCAGTGAGCCAAGATCATGCCATTGCACTTCAGCTTGGGCAAAAGAATGAGACTCCATCTCAGAAAAAAAAAAGAAGAAAAAAGATGCTGGAACAACTGGATGTCCATGCTCAAAAAAAAAAAGATAAAAAACTCAAAAGAATCTAGACACAGACCTTATATCTTCACCCCCCAAATTATCTGGAAATAAATGATAAACCTAAAAGTAAAACAGAAAACTATAAAACACCAAGAAAATAACACAGAAGAAAATCTAGATGACCTTAGGTTTCATAGGATAACTTTTTAGATACAACACCAGAGTCAAAATCCATGAAAGTAATAATTGATAAGCTGGATTTTATTAAAATTAACTGCTTCTGCTCTATGAGAGATAGTGTCAAGAGAATGAAAAGACACGGAACAGATTGGGAAAAAATATTTTTGAAAGGCAGCTCTAGTAAAGGGCTGTTATCCAAAATGTACAAAGAACTCTTAAATCTCAACAATACGAAAATAAACAACATAGCTTTAAAAAATGGGCAAAATACTCCAACAAACACCTCATCATAGAAGATATCAAGATGGCAAATGAGCATATGAAGAGATGCTCAAATTCATATGTCATCAGATAAACTCAAATTAAAACAACAGTGGGATCCCACTACACACCTATCAGAATGACCCCCATCCAAAACACTGACAATACTAAATGCTGACAAGGATGTAGAACAACAGGAACACTCATTCAGGGCTGGTGGGGATGCCAATGGTACAGCCACTTTGCAAAACAGTTTGGCAGTTTCTTACAAAACTAAACCTACTCTTACCATATGATCCTGCAATCGGGCTTCTTTGTGTTTGCCAAAATGAATCGAACATTTATGTCCACATAAAAACCTGCACACAGATGTTTATAGCAACTTTATTCACAATTGTCAAAATTTGGAAGCAACAAAGAAGCAAACTTCAGTAGGTGAAAAGATAAATAAACTGTGTTGCATTCAGACAATTGAATATTATTCAACACTAAAAAGTAATTAGCTACCAGGCCATGAAAAGACATGGAGAAACCTTAAATGCCTATTGCTAAGTGTAAGAAGCCAATTTGAAAAGGCTACATACTGTATGATTCTAACTACACGGAATGGTGGAACGGCAGAACGGATGGAGATAGTAAAAAGATCAGTTGTTGCCAGAGGCTAGGGAAGATAGAGGGATAAATAGGTAGGTGACATAGGATTTTAGGGCAGTAGAACTATTCTTTATGATACTCTTATGGTGGATTCATGTCATTATACATTTGTCCAAACCTATAGAATGCACAATGCCATTATTGAACCCTACCATAAAGTATATACTTTTAGGTGATAATGATATATCAACATAAGATTGTTAATCATGACAAATCCACCACACCCATCTAGGATGTGTTCAGTGGGGAGCTTAGACTTGTGTTGAAGCAAGAGATATATAGAAACTTTCTATACTTGTTGTTCAATTGTGCTTTAAACCTAAAACTGCTCTAAAAAATAAAGTTTGTTTAAAAAAAGGTAACAGAATTTAAAATAACAAAGAAAGAAAAAATATAGTAAGTAAAAACCGAAGCAACTAATTTTTAACACCTCTGTTATTTTTTCCTTGTTTTCTCCAAAGTGAGAAATTGATGATTTTCTTCATATAACTTAGAATAGGACATTTCTATATCTCTTTATTTTTGTAGGTTGATGAATGTTTATAGAATTAGTATATGTAGGCATAGTCCAACATCTCGGTTTACAAAAGAATAAACCGAGGGACCAAGTAATTAAAAATATCAATGATGACATTGATGTTCACCAGAGTAAAAGACACTAGTGGAATGTTGGAACTAATATGTGCATAAGTCTGTAGGAAAGAGATAAAATTGTGTCTATATGATGGTAAACATGTAGACAAAATATAAAATCATAGGCAATATTTCAAGGTATCATCAAGAGAACATTTCTGAGGTAAATGGCAATGTGAGGACAGGTGTCTTATATTGAATCAACCCATTGCTTATAAAATAGGGCAAAAACAAATCAATCTTTTTTTATCTCTGTTGACTAGGGAGGCTTATCATCCACCACTCTGGTGAACTTTTGAGCTGCTGCCATCACCAGATAGAAGCATGACAGGCTGACTTGCAAACCACTCCTCCTGAGTACATGAGCATCTATGGTAAAGAGTGGAAGCAAACTCAACAGCGTCCCTTAATGTATTAGGATTAAGTAAGATTCAGGGCACACAACCCACAGATCCCATTTCAGATTGAGAAAACAATACAACTCTTCTTTCAAGTTATTTTAGGTTCATGGGGTACATATGCAAATTTGTTATGTGGGTATATTGCATAGTGCTGGGGTTTGGGCTTCTACTGAACCTAGTATCCAATAGGTAGTTTTTCAACCTTTCCCTGCCTTCTTCCTCCCTCCCCCTTTTGTAGTCTCCAGTGTCTATTATTTCCTTTTTTTTTTTTTTTTTTTTTGAGACAGAGTTTTGCTCTTGTTGCCCAGGCTGGAGTGGAATGGTGCAATCTCGGCTCACTGCAGCCACTGCCTCCCGGGTTCAAGCAATTCTCCCACCTCAGCCTCCAAAGTGGCTGGGATTACAGGTGCCCGCCACCATGCCTGGCTAATTTTTTATATTTTTAGTAGAGATGGGGTTTCACCATATTGGTCAGGCTAGTCTTGAACTCCTGACCTCAGATGATCTGCATGCCTTGGCCTCCCAAAGTGCTGGGATTACAGGTGTAAGCCACCATGCCTGGCCTATTTCCATTTTTATGCTCATTTGTACCAATTATTTAGCTCCTACTTGTAAGTAAAAACATGTGGCATTTGATTTTCTGTTTCTGCATTAATTTACCTAGAATAATAGCCTCCAGCTGCATGCATATTGCTGCAAAGGATGTGATTTCATCCCTTTTTACAGTTGCAGAGTATTCCAGTGTGTATATGCACCATTTTCTTTATCCAGCCCAAAATTGATGGCAGTTGGGTTGATTCCGTGACTTGGTTATTGTCAATAGTGCTGAGATAAACTTACAAGTGCAGGTCTTTTTGATAGAACAATTTCTTTTCCTTTTGGAAGATATCTATTAATGAGATTGCTGGGTCAAGTGGCAGTTCTGGTTTTAGTTCTCTGGGGAATCTCCATTCTGTTTTTCAGAGGGGTTGAACTGATTTACATTCACACCAACAGTGTATAAGCATCCTCTTTTCTCTGCATCCTCACTAATATCTGTTATTTTTTGACTTTTAGTAATAGCCATTCTGACTGGTATGAGATGCTATCTCATTTGGTTTTAATTTGCATTTCTCTGATGATTAGTGATATTGAGCATTTTTTTCATATATTTGTTGGCCTAAAGCAACACAACTCCTATGACATTTGAGCTTTGTTATGTTTAAAATAATGAGTTAACTGGTAATAAAAAACTGGACTTAATTCAAAGGACATGAATATTTAAGATTGTCAAATTGCCCTCAAACTGGCTGGACTCATTTCTGTTTGTCAACAATATATGAGAAGTTTTCATTTTCCATTTTATATAGCATTCCCTTTTGTCTAATATATATAAATACAAAGATTATTCCTGTTCATTGTTTTCTTTTAGGCATGCTTTTGCAGTACAAAAAGTCCACAAGTTATTTCTTTGGAATTTATGATGTTATACCTAGAATATTTTCATTTTACTGCTATTTTACTATATTGTATGTAGTGGCATTGTGTTCCCGTTTTTAATGTGTATGCCTGTTATCTCTTTTTTTTATTTTAGTTACCTCAGAGATTAATATTTTAAATTTTGTAACATTTTATTATTTGTTTATCTTCTAAAACACAATATTTTTGTATTATTAATTATTTTAGCTATTATTCAGATTTTTCCCTCACTCTGTTGTACCATTTGTTAAATTATCACATTATGTGCTTGTTAATGTTTATTAAATTGAAAAATTAAAATTATTAATTGTCCTCTTTGTTCCTACCACTTTATAATTAAATAATATGATCAACATGATTTTGGATCTTTGAAATTTTGTTGGGCTTACTTTATTGTTTTACAAATACTTGAAATGCATATATATGTATACAATATCTCAGGTCTCTATATATTTATCAGATCATGCTTGTTGATTTTAGCTTTCATATTTTTGTACCCTTATTTATATTTGTGAGTTTAATTTTGTAGCTTCTGATGAAACTAGATATAATATCTAGC
Organism: Hylobates moloch; assembly: GCF_009828535.3. NCBI lineage: Eukaryota > Metazoa > Chordata > Mammalia > Primates > Hylobatidae > Hylobates > Hylobates moloch. The sequence continues at coordinate 115,074,136 of NW_026652276.1, forward strand.
TTAAATCCAGGTATTTTATAATATCTAGTTTAGTTTTTACTGTAGTTTCAATTGGTTACTGGGTACACACAAAATCATTATTTTATATATTTTCAGCAGATCGCTTTTTCAAAATTTTAAATTGCTTATCCAGTAAGATTTCTGACTTAAATTTTGTCTGATATTAATATTGCCACACTATCTTTATTTTTGTTTTGTATTTGAATATAAATGTTCATCCACTTATTTTCAATATTTCTTTTTTTATTATACTTCAAGTTTTAGGGTACACGTGCACAACGTGCAGGTTTGTTACATATGTATACATGTGCCATGTTGGTGTGCTGCACCCATTAACTCGTCATTTAGCATTAGGTATGTCTCCTAATGCTGTCCCTCCCCCCTGCCCCCACCCTACAACAGTCCCCAGTGTGTGATGTTCCCCTTCCTGTGTCCATGTGTTCTCATTGTTCAATTCCCACCTATGAGTGAGAACATGTGGTGCTTGGTTTTTTTGTCCTTGCGATAGTTTGCTGAGAATGATGGTTTCCAGCTTCATCCATGTCCCTACAAAGGACATGAACTCATCATTTTTTATGGCTGCATAGTATTCCATGTTGTATATGTGCCACATTTTCTTAATCCAGTCTACCATTGTTGGACATTTGGGTTGGTTCCAAGTCTTTGCTATTGTGAATAGTGCCGCAATAAACATACGTGTGCATATGTCTTTATAGCACCATGATTTATAGTCCTTTGAGTATATACCCAGTAATGGGATTGCTGGGTCAAATGGTATTTCTAGTTCTAGATCCCTGAGGAATCACCACACTGAGAAATATTTTCAATATTTCTATGTGGCATTATTGTATGATGTTTTATAAACAGTTATGACTTGATTTTTAACCCAAATCAATATCTCTACCTCTTACTTTTGATGTGTAAGTAAATTTGGTAGGGTAAAAGCTAATATGCTATAATAAAGAGAATCAAAGTTCACTAGATTATACAAGATAGAAGATTACTTCTTTCACGTAACATTCTAGGGCAGGTAGGCTTCACTCCACAAGGTCACCCAGGGATTCAATAATATCATGGCTGTTCTACCCTTAGCACATATCTTCATAGATTGCTCCAGTCATTACCATTTCCAGCCAGCAGACAGGAGTAAATCCTCCAGGACCAGGGTTTTAAAAAGACCCTGGAGGAACAAACAGCATTTAAGTTTGTATACCATTGGCCAGGGCCTGGTTACATGGCTACACTTAGCTGCATGCTTTTAAATGAATGGTGAAAACTCAGGAAGAAGTAAAAGGCTGTGGAGGACAACTAGCTTTAGGCCAGAGTGAATGTAATACATTTTTATTTGTTATGTTTTTTTAAACATATATGCTTTACCATCTTGCATTGTTTTGTGTCTACCATTATTTTTCATTACTTTCTTTTGTTTTTTAAAATAGTTATGCCTTTTTCCAGTTCATTGAGTTTTTTTCTATTCTGTTAATTCTGTTCACTTTAAAGCTAAATATTTTATGTTTGTTCTTTTAATATTTTTAAACATTTTCAAACATGCATACTTAACTATACTTACAATGTTTTTAGCAAAGGTGAGACTTTTTTTAGCATCCTTTTCTATTCTCTAGAATATTTTAATTCCCTCTATGCATGTCCATTCTCATTTTAAAGTTTACCTTTACCTTTTTAAAAAGATATTAGAATTTATACTCAATAATTAAATTTACTGCCATTTAAAAACAATATTTTTTTGAGTCCCATAGTTTTTCTTCTTCTGGGTATAATTTATTACTTGTTGAAGTATTTTCCTTACTTGTTCTCTCAATAAGGATTTCTGTTGTGTTAAATTATATTTGTCTCTCTGTGCTGGAAAATCTATGTATTTTACCTTACTCTTTAATGCTAGTACAACAGATTTTAAAATTTAGGTAATAGTTGGTTTTGTTCAGTGTTCTGTATACATTTACTAAATCATCTTTTGGCTTTATAGTTGCTAGTGTTAATTGTGCTATAATTCTATTTGACGTATCTCTGAAGGTTGTCAATTATTTGTGGTAATTTTTATAATTGCCTCTATGTAGTTTGATGTTCAGTGCTGCTAGTATATTTTTTAATTTATACACTCATGACCATTTTCACTAAAGTTCTAATTTTTTGTTTCTTCAAATATTGCCTCTCCACCTTTCTCTTCATTCTCTCACTCTTCTATTTTTAGAATTGCTCTGAGAGGTATATTGGGGACTGCTGCTCATCTTCCATGTGTCTTAATTTCTCTTTCACATATTTCCATCTTTTTATTATCAATTGTATTCTCAGTGAACTCTTCTATCTCTTTTTGTTCATTTCTACCCATGTGTATCTCTTCTTAGCTAATGTTTTTACAGCTACTTCCATGTGGTGTACCAAGTCCCAGTCTAACTGTGTGTTCACAAGGCACATTAAGTGCTTTACCCTGTGCAGAGACAATTATAGAGCTATCTGTGGCTTCCTTGAATTCCTGGTGAAAAAGCTACCCTTTTCCCTGGGCTTGCTTTCTAAAACCTTTTAGCTCTTTGTCTGAAATGGACATGGGATTATTTTCTTCTCTTTTTGAGACCAGCCAGGTAGATAGTAGAATGGCACACTGTAGCCCCTAGTTACAAGTCTTGAAGCTAGTCCTCTTCTTCATCCCAAGCGATAGTTTTAGTTCCCTGGGACAGGACACATCATGCTCACAATCTTAGCCCTGATGTTTGCATTTCTGTTCTATTTTTGTTTCTGTTATTCTTTTTTAGTTTTATTATTATTATTTTCTTTTATTTTATTATTTTAAACTTAATCTGTCATATCTATGTGTTTGAAGCACAGGACATGTCCAGTGAGTGACCACACTCTGCCATGTTGCCTCTACCCATTTCAATCTGGCTTTTCTATGCCCGTCGAAACTACCCTGGCTGAGAGCATTGTGGACCTTTTATTACCAGGTTCATGGACACTTTCAGTTCTCATCTTACCACACACCTTAACACCCATAGAAACAGGTAAACATCACTTCCTTCTTGAAGTTTCTTTTTCTTAGTTTACATAATTACTCTTCTGATCAGGAATTCCTAGCTGCCTTTACTTATTATTTTTATTCACTCATCTTCTAAATGCCAAGTTTCTTCGCATTAAGTCTTGTGCCCTATTTTCTTCCCTCTCTTGCTGTACTACAAGTGAAATGCAATAGTTTTGCCTGCAGAGCCTTTAGTCAGAGTCAGAGTTGAATCCTGACAGTCACTTAGGTGCTGTATAATCTCTGTGTCTCAGATTCATCATCTATAAAATGGAGTTGATATTAATATTTAGGTTAAAAGGTATTTTGAGTATTAATTGAGATAACATATGTAAAGGACTTAGCACAGTGCCTTGATACTCAGCAGATCTTAGCAGTGGCATTCATTATTTCTATCATCTATACACCAATAACTTCCCGATTTATAACTCCAGCCTGAATTTCTCTGGAAACCTTGAATATTCCTTCTCACTCCCAATTTGACATTTCGTCTTGGTTGTGCAACCTGTGCCTCACACGTAAGGTGTTCAGAATTAATCTCCTGACCTTTTGCTTACCTGCTCCCCTTTTATTTCTACATCTTAGGGAAAGGCAACTTTCTCAACCCAGTGTTAAAATTCAAACACACACACACAGTCATTCTTCATGTTGCTTTCTTTTTTCCAGTCATAGTTGAATCCATCACTAAGTCTCACCAGTTATATTTACATTTTTTAAATGAGGTCACTTCTGTTGCTACTCCCACCTCTACAGCCTAAATCAGCATCCTTCCCCACTTTAATAATTTTAACAACTGGCTCAGTTGCCTCCCACCTCCAGTTCTGCCCCGTTCAGTTCATTCTCCTCACAGAAGCCAGAGTGATCATTTTACAAGTTAATGAGTGGAAATGACAGATAACATATACATTGGTTTAACATATACTATTCCAAAAATCATTTTCTATTGATTGTTTTTGAGGCTTTGATGCAAATAAGTAGTGTTTTTAATGTGTAGAACATTTCCCAAATATCATATACAAGTAGATGTTTCATTAATGTAGAGAGAACCAACTGAGATTAGAAAATATTACCTACAAAAAATAAGTGCAATGAAGGCATTTAGATACATACTGAATACAATGAAAAACAAGTCCAGAAGAGATTCATTTGGAAAACTTATATGTTAAGAACAAAAAAAAAAAAAAGTCATCAGCAAACAGAAAGGAGTCATTGCAAAAATAAGCAAGAGCTTCACAGCTGTGATAGGTATTACAGGGCTAACATTAGGGGGTGAATAATCAGTACGTGGATTAGTCTGTTCTCACGCTGCTATAAGGACATACATGAAACTGGGTAATTTATAAAGGAAAGAGGTTTATTGACTTACAGGTCTACAGGAATGGGAGGCCTCAGGAAAATTACAATCATGGCAGAAGGGGAAGCAAACATATCCTTCTTCACAAAGCAGCAGGAGAGAGAAGAATGAGAGCTTAGTGAAGGAGGAAGTCCCTTATAAAAGCATTAGATCTTGTGAGAATTTACTCACTATCTCAGGAATCGTAGGTGAGAAACTGCCCTATTATTCAATTACCTCTCAATGAGTCCCTCCCATGACATGAGGGAATTATGGAAACTGCAATTCAAGATGAGATTTGGGTGGGGACACAGCCAAACCATATTAGTACGTAAGAGAAGAAAACAGCACAAAGTCAAAGAATAAGTTAAGATTTCAAAATTAAAAAACAAACTTTACCAGTGGGTACATTATATGTATAAAGAAATACACACCTAGGCAGATCTTGGAAATTTAGGGAGAGATGGTAGTAAGGAAACTATTAATATCCTTCAAAATGCATGTCTCAGTTGAAATAACTGATGAAGATGAGAGAAACATAATGTGATAATGTATTTTTTAAAAAAATTGTGATTCTAAGAAAAAGAATTTTCTGAAGAGAAGCATTTATGAGAAAATATGTTTCAACTGATTTGGAATCTTAGCAATGATATCAAAGATTTGACTACAAAATAAGTGGGAGGCATTCATGCAACACTGTAGAGCTACTAACTGGATTAAATGCAGATAACACAATCAGCTACGTAGAACAGAAAAACAAATCAATAAAAAAACTGCTGAAACTAGTAAACCACTATTTCACTGTTACAGGATACAAGGTTAACATACAGATGCAAGCTGCTTTCCTACATACTAGCAATGAACGTAAAATTTGAAATTAAAAACATAGTCACATTTCTACCAGAAAAACAAAAATAATGAACTACTTCAGTATAATTCTAACAAAATATTTACAAGGTCTATATAAGGAAAACTACAAAACTTATGAAAGAAATTGAAGAAGAACTAAAGAAATGGAGAGGTATGCTATATCCATGGATAGGAAAACTCAGTATTAACAAGATGTCAGTTATTCCCAACTTGGTCTACAGATGCAATGCAATCCCAATCAAAATCTCAGCAAAACGTTTTGTGGATATTGACCCAAACTATTCTAAAGTTTATATGGAGAGGCAAAAGACCCAGAAAAGCCAACACAATATTGAATGAGAAAAACAGTTTCAGAACTGACACTACCTGACTTCAAAACTCACTATAAGTTTATAGGAATCAAGACAGCATAATATTGATGAAATAATAGACAAATAGATCAGTAGAAGAGAATAGAGAACCCAGAAATAGACTCACATAAATACAGTCAACTAATTTTTAACAAGGGGGCAAAGACATTATAATGGAGAAAAGATAGTCTTTTCAACAAATGGTGATGAGACAACTAGATATCCATTTGCAAAAACATGAATCTAGACAAACTTTACACCTTTCACAAAAATTAACTCAAAATAGATTAACATATCTCAATATAAAATGCAAAACTATAAAATTCACATAGAATAACATAGAAGAAAATCTAGATGATCATAGATTCGGTGATGACTTTTTAGTTATGACACTAGAGGCACAATCCATTTAAGAAATGATTGATGATGTGAACTGCATTAAAGTTAGAAACTTCTGCTCTTTCAATGATACTCTCAGGAGAGTGAGAAGACAAGCCACAAACTGGAAGAAAGTATTTGCAAATAATATATCTGATAAAGGACTGTTATCAAAAATATACAATGAATTCTTATAACTCAACAATAAGAAAATCAACAACACAAAAGATGAGCCAAAGAATGGAACAGACACCTCATTAAAGAAGATATGGAGATGGAAAATAAATGTATGAAAAGATGCTGAAATTTATATGACATAAGGTAGATGCAAATGAAAGCCACAGTGAGATCCCACTACACACCTGTGGGAATGGCTGATATTCAGAACACTGAGGAGGATGTGGAACAGGAACTCTCATTTATTGCTGGTGGGAATGCAAAGTGTTATAGCCACCCTAGAAAACATTTTGGCAGTTTCTTATGAAACAAAACATACTCTTGCTATCTAAGCTAACAATTACACTCCTTGATATTTACTGAAAGGAGTCCATGCAAAACCTACATATGTATGTTTATAGCAGCTGTACTCATAATTGCCAAAACTTGAGAGTAATGAAGATGTCTTTAAGAAGGTGAAAGGGGACATAAACAGTGGTACATCTAGACAATGGAATGTTATTCAGTGCTAAAAAGCAATAAGCTATTAAACCATGAAAAGACATGGAGGAAACTTAAATGTGTATTACTAAGAAGCCAATCTGAATAGGCTACGTATCATCATATGCTGTGTGATTTTACCTACAGGACAGAGTGGAAAATACAGAACTACAGAAGCAGTAAAAGATCAGTGATTTCCCGAGGTAGAGGGGCCGGGGGGAAATGCATTGGTTCAACACAGAGGATGTTTAGGACAGTGAAAACACCCTGTATGATACCATAATCACTCTGTATGATACCATAGTGATGGATACATGTCGTTATACATTTTTTGAAACCTACAGAATGCACAACACCAAGAAGGAACCCCAGTGTAAAGTGTGGCTCTGGGTGATAATGATGTGTGAAGACAGGTAAATCAATTATAACAAGTGTTCCACTCCAGTGGCGGATGCTAACATTGAGAAAGGCTAGGCAGGAGTGGACATAGGAAATATTTGGCGTGTATCCCTACCTTCTTTTTATTTTTTCTGTGATCCTAAAATTGCTCTTAAAATCTTTTGAATATATTCACATTGTTCCAGTGTGATAAATATGAATGTACAGTAATGGAGAAAACATAATACGATGTAATATGTAAATAGTTTTGGAAGGCTAAATTTAAGAATGTGAACTTTAAAAAATATTAGAAATTTTTCTTTAATTTTGCACAATACAGTTCTGAACAACACTATTAAAAGTGAAACTTTTATATGTTTTCACTCTATTTCCAGAGCCCTCAGTCATTTTTATGACTACATCTAAAGGTTAGACATATGTATGTGTGTTTATTGAAGTGTGTAAAATTAAAATAGCACTTTTCTCTATGTAAGTGTGTTCAGTTCTGCAATAAATCAAAAGTATAGCCTAGAACTCATTTCCTTACCTTGTATGGCCTAATGGGAAAATAGGAACTAAAGAGCAAAGGATTACATTTTCTTCCCACCATAACAGATGGATGCTCATTTGCAGAACAATGATGTGCTCTGAATAGAAAGAAGAAAATTTCAGTAAATGCAAAAAAGATTGGTGTGTATTTTCAGTTTTCTTCATATCTAATTAGAAGTGCATTTATCTGCTGGACAAACAATTGGTATCTGGATGTAATTATAGACTACTTATAAACACTTGATTTAGTCTTCTTGTTAAAATTTCGAAACAAAATAAGTATATAATGTAATTTTAACTATGTGGAATAGTACAGTCATCCTTCTCTATTTTCAAAAGAATGGGGCCGACCTATAATAATAGTATCAGGAAAATCAAGTCTCAGGATAAATTAAGGCTTGAGAAAATAAATTAAAGGGAATAAAAATCTCCTTTTGGTTTTAATCTGAGTATGAATTGATAATGTCCTACAAAAATAGAAAGCATGATATTCAACTTGTGTTTTGCTCCCTTCCCTGTAGAGTAAGCTTAAAATAAAAAAGGGTAAATGGACTATAACTAGAATGAAATTGAACCTGAAGACAGATAAGAAACCAAAAAAGATGTTTTTAAAAAATGATATTTAAAAATCTTTTTAAATGATATTTACTTATATTTCTCAATTACCTGTCTCTACAATAAATTTGAGTATGATCTGTAATTAATTACTAATTATCATAGATAAAAAGTGAAGATATAGGTATTCATTCATATGGGAATTTTTTTAAAGATTGATTTTGGGAAAAATGTTGATGAACTTGATTTTGATTCTAGGGAAAAAATTAAGAAGGCATTATTGCTATTTAAAAATATTAAATATAAAATTTATTTCTGTGATTATAATACAGTACATACTACTATTTACATGCAATAGGAAATTTGATATATTCAGAAGCCATTAAATAAGAAAATAAAAATAATCCCCAATAACCCATCATTCAGAGGTAAACACTATGTTGGAGTTTTCTTCTTGTAATGATATAGTGAGATAGATAAGAAGATATTTACAGCTGTATTTGGTGTGACCACAGAGGGAGAGCTAGTTCATGCCAGTATTTTCTAACCCACAGACAAGGGCTTATACAGTTAAACTCTCAGTAGCTCTGCTCTGGAATTTTTCTCTTTGTCACACAGACTGTAAAAAGACCAATCCCTGGTCTCCATCCCCTCCCCATCTCCAGGAGCTCTTGGACTCTTGGCAGGACTCCTTCGGGTTCTCAGTGTCCTCCTATTGTATGGATATCGGTTGGCAGTGCCTCCTCTTGGACCATGGTGGTTTGGACTTGCCCAGGGTCTACTACAGTCACTTGCTCAGGTCAAGGTGGACCACACAGACCCAGAGCGTGTGGCAGGTACCCTGCCTTGTGCCCAGGGCTTGGAGCTCCTGTCTGGCTTTGCCTCTGCTCCTACCAGCAGGAATATTTCAGCAACAAGTGCTCATTTTCCACAAATATATTTATTCCTAATATTAATACTACAGATTTAGGGGTTGAGTTCTCTAAGAAAACATCAAATTGCATCAATGTTTCTTAATGCAACAAATATAAACTCTGCAGAAGTCTGCTGAAAAGTCCTTTTTTTTTTTTTTCTTAAAATAGTATCTTCAAAAACTCATTTATGGCTGGGTGCAGTGGCTCACACCTGTAATCCCAGCACTTTGGGAGGCCAAGGCAGGCGGATCACTTGAGGTCAGGAGTTTGAGACCAACCTGGCCAAATGGTGAAACCCTGTCTCTACTAAAAATACAAACATTACCCAAGCATAGTGGTGCACACCTGCAATCCCAGCTACTCAGGAGGCTGAGGCACAAGAGTCGCTTGAACCTGGGAGGCAGAAGTGGCAGTGAGTGGAGATCACGCCACTGCACTCCAGCCTGGGTAACAAAGCAAACTCGCTCTCAAAAAAAAAAACCACCCCAAAAAACTCTCATTTACCTTTAATTTCATAAGCATACTTAATTATCCATTATTCCTTGTCTGCAATTTATATTTTATTATCAATTTTGTAAGTCTTTATATAACTTGAAAATAAATTTTGGCCTAGAATGTAAATTCCGAGAAAGTGAGAGTTTTTGCCTCTTCTTTCTACTGCTGTATTTCTGGTGAATAGAACAGAATCTGCTTGAAGAATCCATCACTGGCTCATGAGTGTTAACTGCCATACGCCTAATCAACACAGTAACACATCTCCACCAGCACCCCACATCTCACTCCAGGTCCTCCTGACTCTAATCCCTTTTTTTCATAGCAGTTATAATTTTGTAACAGAAATATTTGGTTTGGAATGTCTATAAAACCTGCAAATAAGTCGAGTACATGTTAAATATATCCGGAATTTGGGAGGGAGTGCAGGAGCAGGACTGTAGATAGGAATTTGGCACAGAGAAACTGTATAAAGTTCTGAGGGTTGAAGAGACTGCCAAGGATGTGTGTGTAGACTGGTAAGTGAAGAACAAAGACCGAGACTGGGGTGGGGCAACATGAAGATTTCAGGGTGAAGAAGAAGGGGCTGTGGAAGAAAGCGAATAGCAGAATAATCTGGGAGGTAGGAAAAACTGGGCAAGTGTGGGATCTTGGAGGACAAGTGAAGAAAATGTATTAAGGAGGAGGAAGAAATAAATTGTGTAAAATGCTGTTGATAGATCAAGTTCAGTGATGTCTTTGAATTGACAGTAGATTTAGCAACATAGAAGTTATTTATAAGCTAGACAAAAGAAGTTTTGGTGGAGTGACGAGTTAAAGGACATATCAGGGTGTGTTTAAGAGGATAAGAGAGAGAAAAACTGGTTTGGAAATGAAGAGAAGTGTTTTTATTTTTTATTTTATTTTATTTTTTTTAAAAGGAGACAAAAAAACATATGTGTGTACTGACAGAATGATTTGATAAAGATTTTTTTACTGATGAAGAGGGAACCTCATGGCCACTGGGAGGGATGAGCTTTGGACAGAAACATGGGTGGTTCTGTAGTAACAGGCAAAAGGGCAGTGTATGTAGGTGGAGGTACCTGCAGGCCGTAGATGTGAAAATGAGACGTGTGGAAATTCTTTTAAGATTCCTTAAATTTTCTCCACAGGAAATATTAGAGTGAGAAGGGGGATGAAGCTGTTGAAAATTTCAGGGGAGAGGAGAAAGTATAAAATAGATATATAAGAGAGAGAGAAGACACAGATAGAAGATGTATGAAAATTGAGGTTGATGGTCATGAGCTAGTGCACATCTGCTTAGTTTTGGTTGTCTCTCCTCCAGCCTCATTCAGCACACAGGCTCAAGTGAGGGGTGATCCCAGAAACAGAGTGAGCCAGGGTTGTAGTTTTGTCAAGTGATTATGAAAAAGAGTGATTTTAACAATTGCCTATAGAACAGTGATCCCCAACGTCTTTGGCACCAGGGACTAGTTCCGTGGAAGATAATTTTTCCATGAACCAGGGGTCAGGGATAGTTTCGAGATGAAACTGTTCCACCTTGGATCACGAGGCATTAAATTCTCATCAGGAGCATGCAACCTAGATCCCTGGCCTGTGCAATTCACAACAGGGATCATGCTCCTATGAGAATCTAATGCCCCACTGATCTGACAGGAGGTGGAGCTCAGTCAGTAGTGCTCTCCCGCAGCTGCTCACCTCCTGCTGTGTGGCCCGGTTACTGACAGGCCACAGACCAGTCCCAGTCAGCAGCCCCAGGGTTGTGGACCCCTGCTATAGAATTTAAGTTGGGTAGAAAGGGGAGTGAGACCATTAAGGAGTAATTGCCTGAGAAAAATGTTAGTAGAATCAGTAGAATAAAAGTTCCCATGAGGTTGAAAGATTGTTGAGTTCAAGGTACTGGAAGAAATATTTAAAAAATAGGAGGTGGGGTGCATAGCGGGATACATTAAATTAAAGCTAAGGAGGATTACAGTGATGGAAAGAGCTAGGGTAAGATCAAGGGGGGATGGCTGAGGCAGCAAAGGGAGAAAACTCACTGGAGGAGAGAAGGACAAGGAACTGAGTCCTGAGCATTGGGTATTGAAATCACGAAGAGTTAAATAGGCCTAGTGATCCAGGGAAATGAAGGGGATGCCATTGGAACCAGCAGGGAAAAGCCACAGTGAAGAGGTAGAGGTGATTTAATCTGATAACATTATATCCAAAACTGTGTTTTGTTTTGATTTGGTTTGTTATGTCTTGTTTTTGGAGCACAAAGGAAAAGCAGTCTGTAATGAAAGAAAAAAAAAATCAAGAAAGGCACTTATTTTACCTACAGGTTTAACAACATGAAGGTCATAGAAAAGAAAACAAAAACAGACAGCCAATGTTTGAAAGGTAAAGCAGGGAAGGGATAAGATTCTATTAGATCAAGAAGGTGAATGGAACATTGAGAAAACAGGATGACGATATGGGGGATTGTGCAAACTGTATTACACAGGGAACACTGGAAGAGTTTTAGGGATGGGAGAGAGGGAAGAAAGGGCCAAAGACGGGGACTTATGTATCCCATGGAGTTTAGACTGTAGCACATGAGGAGAGAAATGTGGGATCTTATTTGATTTTTTGACATCTCTTTGTATATTCTTAGCACATGTCTTTTCTGATTTATATGTATATGCATATATATGTATATTTATGTTGTGAGTTTCTTTCCAGTCTATTTTTCTTTTTTTTTTTTTTTTGAGATAGAGTCTTGCTCTGTCACCCATGCTGGAGTGCAGTGGTGCGATCTCAGCTTACTGCAACCTCCGCCTCCTGGGTTAAAGTGATTCTCCTGCCTCAGCCTCCCAAGTAGCTGGGATTGCAGGCATGCACCACCATGCCTGGCTAATTTTTATTGGTTTTTAGTAGAGATGAAGTTTCACCATGTTGGTCTGGCTGATCTCAAACTCCTGACCTCAAGTGATCCACCCGCCTTGGCTTCCCAAAGTGCTGGGATTACAGGTATGAGCCTTTGTGCTCAGCCTCCAGTCTATTTGGTGTATTTTACTTTATAGATGGTGTATTTTTGTGTTACTAAGTTTATTTACTTTGTTTTTTTAAAAGTTTAACACTTTGGCCTTTGGAATTATATTTAAGGAAAACTTCCCTTTTCAAATGGATGAGCCAATTTTCTTAACACATTAATATTCGTCCTCCCACCTCTTGCCTTTAATTCATCCAGAACTCTTACTCTGTTTGATTCTTCTACTTGCCTGTACTTGTACCACAGACATACTGTTTTTATTACAATAACTTTTTAACATGTTTTGCTTTATGCTAGTCCGAGCCTTATTTCTCAGCATTCACACATACTTCAGTTTGCTTTTTTCAAAACTGCTTTGGCAATCTTTAAATACTTACTCTTCTATTTGAATTCTGAGTCATGATGTATATAAAACAATTGTGAAGCATAAAGTACTACTTACCACAAGATATATATATATATATTTTAAATATGATATTTCAAATGATATCAGATCTTTTACTTGATGACAAAAGATTGAAAATCATTTTATCAAAATAAAGACTAAGAAGAGAAAAATATAAAAGTTGTAAAGTACATATGAGAGCCGATGGAAAACTATAACAAAGAAGAATTTTTGAAAAGTGTAAATCAAATGCAACGAAATTAATTGTGAAGCCTAAAGGAACCGAAGAACCTGCAATCCTATGTAGACAAAAATAGATCTTCAGGAAGATGGGTTTCCAAGAAAGTGTGCTTCTACAGAAAAACCCGACATTCAGAAGGCAGCACTTGGAGGAGGGGGTGCTAGGCAGGTGATGGGGTAACTGTGGGCAGCTCCCTGAATTCCCCACATTCTGACATTGAGGCTCCATTATTTGTCGAGGAGGCTACTTTAAATTTTGATTTAATTAAAAAGGCCTCCAAAAAGTCCACAAACCAATTGTGGATCTCATTGAATTCCCGTGTGGGAAACACACCCATGTAACCATCTTCAGATGGAAAATCAGGGCATTTCACTTCAGAGGCCACACTGCGCCTCCTTCCAGCCAAGATTTATCCACACAGCTAGCCATTGTTACAACAATCTGCTCTCCTAGATTAGTCTCTCCTGCTTTTGAAACACATATAAATGGAGTATATCATATAGTATGTACCTTTGTCGTTAGTTTCTTTCCTCAATATGAAGTCAGTGAGATTCAGTTAGATTAGAGTATACAGCAATATTTCATTCAATGTCAGCACTGTGTAGGGGTTGACAACTCTGTAAAGTGTCAGGTAGCAAATATTTTAGACTCTTCAGGCCATGTGCAGTCTCTGTCTAATATCTTATTAAAATGTATTTTTTAAACAAATCTTTCAAAATGTTAAAAACACATTCTTAGCTTCAGGCCCATACCAAAATAGGCTGCAGGCCAGATTTGGCCTACAGGACATAGATGGTCTATTATAGTATTTCTGTTATAGAATTCTATTGAATGAATATTCCAATACTCATTTATTCATTCCATTGCCATTGAACATTTAGGATATTTCAAATTTGGGTCTTTTATAAATGGTGTCACTATGAACATTCTTGTGCAGGCCTTTTAAATAACTGCTACATGCATTTTGTTGAGAACACAGCTAGAAGATAACAGCTGGATAACAGGATTTGCACACACTTGGTGTAGAGGCTGTTACCAAATTGCATCAATTTGAGGTTGCATCAATACACACTCCTACAAGGAGTGCACAAGCATGCTAGTCACTGCACATCCTTGTCAGCACGTGGTATTATCTGCATTTTTCATTTTAACCATTCTAATGGTTGTCTAGTGGCTATTCATGACTACTAATGAAGTTGAACAATTTTTTTAGGTTTATTATTCATATGGATGTCCATTTTTGTGAAAATCTGTTCAAATCTTTTGCCATTTTTCTATTAGATATCCTTTTCTTATTCTTTTGCAGATATTTTGTGCATATATTATGTATATGAGTCCTTGGTTAGATATGTGTATTATAAAGATCTTGCCCACTCTGATTTGCTCTCTTAATGGTGCTTTTTTGATAAATGAGTGCTCTTAAATTTAGTCTAATACAATTTGTCAAGATTTTCATCTCTGGTAAGTGCTTTTTGTGCATTGTTTGAAAAATATATGCCTACTCTAATGATATGAAAATATTATCTTCGTTCCTTGTAAAACTTTATATTTTTAAATCTTTCACCTGAAGATCTAAATTTTCTTTGTGGTTTTTATTATGCATATGATGTGAAGGATCACGATTCATTTCTTTCATATTAATATCTAGTAGACCTAGTTACATTTTTAAAAAAATCATTTCCCATTACACTGAAGGGTCACTTTGCTATAAATCTAGTGACCATGTATATACAAGTTCTGTTCTTGGGGTCCTTGTTCTGTTTCATTGGTCTTTTTGTTTATAAATGCACCAATAGTACAATGTAAAATTTAGTATGGATTTATCTATTCTATACCTTAGGATGTTTCAGTATACGGCATTGGAAAATATCTACTTTTATTCTTCCACACATTGGTCTTAGGTGGCCTTGGCTCTTTTTCGTTTCATATAGGTTTAAGAATCTGCTTGCCAACTTCAACAAAAACTACCTGCTGGGATTGTAATTAAAGTTAAGTTGAATTAATAGATAAGTTTGGGGCAAAGCATATGTTTACAGTATTCTTGGTGCATCCCAGCCCAGGCCACTCTTGCCACCCACCTTTCAAACATGAATTTGGCATATCCTTTCATTTATTTAGCTTTTTTAAAATTTCTTTTAATACTGTCTTGTAATTTTAAAGTAATAGTCTTATACGTTAAAATAAATTTGCATTAGATATTTCTGATATTTTCCTATTACTAAAACTGATATCTAGAAGAAAACTTTTCCTTATGTTTGTCACTAATATATATAAATACATTGATTTATTAATTTTTGTGTGTTGATCTTGTGTCCAGCCACCTAGTTACATTTAATTTTAATTGCCTATTTTCAGTGTCTTTTGAATTTTGTATATGTACCATCATAAACTCTGCAAATAGCGATAGCTTAATTCCTTCTTTGTAAGCAACATCTGCTATTTCTTTGTCTTATTGCATTGGCTACAATTTCCTGCAGAATAGAACAGAAGCAGTCATAGTGAGCCTCCTTGAATTGTTCCTAATTCCAGGGGGAAGCTTTCACTGTTTCACCATTAAGTATATTTGTGCAGACATTTTATAAATATTTTTATCAAACTAAGGGACAACTTGTAGTTCTAGTTTGCTAAGAGTTTTTATTTTAGTCATAAATGGATGTTAAAAATATTACTACATATATTGAAATAATTGTGTATTTTTTCTTTTTTTAAAAAATTTTACTTTTCATGTGGAAATAAACTGAATTTCAACTATTGGCTGACCTTGTATTCCTGGAATAAACTCAATTTGGTCATGATGTATTATCTTATATTTATATTGCTAAATTTGATTTCCAATGTTATGTACATATATTTTTGCTTCTGTGTTCATAACAAAAATTGATCTATAATTTTTCTGTTATGTCCTTGATAATCTCTTGTGTCAAGTTTGTTCCAACCTCATAGAATGCTGAACTGCCCTCATTTTCATTGTCATAAAAGTTTGTGTATTTTTTTAAAATTTTAATGCTTGAAGGAATGGACCAATGAGGTCATCTGGGCCTATAGATTTCTTCATGAGATGAATAGTTCTTTAATTACAAATTTAATTACTTTAAATAAAGATGTCTATTTATATTTTCCTTCCTTCCAATTTCAGGTTTTGTTAACTGTGTTTGCTCAAATAATGTTCATAATCGTCTCTTATTAATTGTATAATGTCAGCGAATCTCTAATGATGTTTTGTTTTTTACTCTTGCTATTGATAATTTATGCTTTAAATAATTCAGTTTTGTTATATATAAGCCTATACATTTTATTAGTCTTATGAAAAAACAGGTTTGGTTTTCTGGATTTTTCTATATTATGTGTTTTATTTTTTTAAAACCAAAACTTACACACAATTTCCTTCTTTGTATTTTCTTTGGATTGAATTTACTGCTGTTTTCTAAGTTTTTGAGATACAGAGTTTGATAATTGATTTCTAACTTTCTTTAATTTCTCATATTGTATTTAAAAATAAACTTTTCCTAAACAAATGTTTAGCTGCATTCTACTAGTTTTATATATTCTCTCTCTCTCTCTCTCTCTCTGTGTGTGTGTGTGTGTGTGTGTGTATTAAGGCATTTTTTTGGGGTTAATATCAGTTTAGAATTATAATATCTCCCTTGTGCATGGACTCTTATCATTAAAATATCTATTTACTAGCAGTAGCAAAGCATCGTGTGCTTTATTTTGGTTAGTTCTTGCGTGGTATAGTTTTATCTTTACTTCAAACTTACTTAAATTTTATATTCTTTACTTAAACTTTTATAATTTTTAATCTTATAAAGTATGTTTCTTGGAAGCAGCGCATTGTTATGAAAATAATCTAGCATGACAGTATTAGTCTTCTAATTAAACTAGGGCATTTCATTTAATATAATTACTGATATATTTGTCTTTTTATCAGCTTATATTTATTTTATATTTGAACCATTTGTCTTTTTTCATTTTTCTTTTCTTCTATTAGATTCATCAAGAGATATTTTATGCAACATTACTCCTCCATTAGATTGTTAGCTATATATTTTTAAAGAAATTAAAAATCTTTTCTTCTATTTTCTGAAGGTATTATACATATCTTTTAAAAATCTTTGTTCAAAACTCCAATAACAAACTAGACCACTTCTGAAATTGTTTTTTATACTTCTTTTTTGATCCTTTGATCCTATTTATTGGAGTGACTTGTATTCTAAATGCTGTGCATTATATTAGAAAAATTGTAGAGATTTATAAAGTGTTTTCTTCTTGTAGATACAATAGAGTTAACTACCCTAATCCAATTCGAACCTGAGTTAATGCAAGGTTTTATAGCACTCTATCACTCTCTAATTTTCTCCCATTTCTGGGGATTTATCCCCCTCAGGTGATCCTGAATTGTGCTAATCCTTTTTTCCTTAGTTCTCAAGAATGTCAGGTTGTTTCTTTAACTTCTTGGCCTTCTGTAACAAGCAGCTTCAGACATGAGAATGAGATTGTGGAGTGGGTGAAGTGTTGAGTTCTCTGACCTTCCTCTTTCTTTCTAGAATCCTGTCTTCTCCAGTGTTTTTTTCTAACCCCTCCCTCTAGCTCTGCAACACTGTAAACGTTTTTCAGGTTTCTCTGGTTCTTGTCCTTATTTTTGGATCTCAGTTTTTTTTCACTAGGCCTAGAATTGGCAAATGCCCTGAAGGAATGCTGCCTTACCTCTCTGGAAGTTTCCTGTTCTGGAATTTTGTGCTTTTAGGTGCTGGCGGGTTCAATATCTCTCTAATGCCCTCAGACAAGTTTTTCTCTGTGCATTTCATCTGGATTTGAAAGTTGTTTTTAACAGAAATATTAGATTGCCACAACCAAAAAAATCAATACGGGTATTCTGATCCTGGAGGCTCCCAGGTGGACTCTTCATCTGTGAGAAGCAGTGTAATTTCCCTAACTCACTTCCAAGAAACTAATTATTGGGATGCCCACCTGTAAATATAAACATATAATGTGCTCCTGGTCATCATGGTTTTAAACAAGTCCAACCTTTAGAACTACTGTTAGATTAACAGAAGTCTACAATCTCTATCCTTCAGATACTAGATAGGGTGGAGGCAATTAGGCAGGATGACTCCCTGAAATCTTTGAGTGTCTTTATTTGAATACTAAAATAAGCTGGAAACCAAATTAAGACTATTATTTATGCAGTTGAGCTCCTTCAACCTGCTTGATGAACAGTACTAATGGGGTCCTGTATATAGTGTTTTAATGCATTTTTAAAAAGACATCTGGAAAGTTCTATCTCTATTCCACTTCACTAACAACATACGACCCCTCAAATTAAAAGGAACAGGAAGAGAAGGATCTCATAATTTCTATGATCCACTGAGCTGCTAGCTTGGCAGTACTTTCAGCACTGGAGGCTGTTACAGAAACACTGGAATGGGCTCAGCAAGAGAAACTGTGACAAAGTTAAGAAATGAAGACACTGATGAAAATATCAATGCTGGCCAGACATATTATTTGTGTGGGAAAGTGTGGCAGCAACTATGATGATTTGTGTGACTGATGAAAATAGCTGAAAGGTATGACGTTATAAGCATTTTCTCATTTTACACAAGTACACACAGTGGACATAGACGAAAGAATTATCATAAATGTATGGTAACTCACTTGTGTGAAAGAAAGCTACCAAACTCAACTATCAGATGAAATAAACAGAAAACCAAAATGAGTATGGTTGACAGTGTTCAATGTTATCTGAGTCATTTGCTCCTGGAAAGCAGCAGCAAAAGTTAAGAAATTTTCCCACCCTCTTGTGTTCTGAGAGATGGCTAACCTAAAAAGACCACTCTGTATTTTAACATAAGACCTGCCTTCATCATTTCTCAAGACTCACTCATTTATCTGTCTCCACAAAATCCTAGATCTTCTTTCTTTTATTCTGAGAGATTCCTTATTAATGAAACTTTTGTCTATTACAGTAGTCTTAATCAAGTCATCTCCTTAATTACCTGGTACATTTTTGACAACAGAAAAGCAGAGGCTTTAAGGAAAATATGAATGTTTTTCTGTATAATGAATGAGCAGAGTAATGTGTAAAAAGCAACCTAAATTATTTAAGAAATCATAAGTAAAATTTCCAAAAGAATATAATTCAAAGGCAGTACTTACATGTTGGTGATCTGGATGATTAAGCTGAAAGGTATTCAAAAACAGAGTGTAAAAGGAAAAAGAGAAGAAACTGCATGAGAAAAGTGAGGTAAGTGGCATGGAACATCTATCGAGCAGCTTGAATATCTACATAATAGGAGTTCTGTAGGAAGAACCATAGGGGTAGAGAACAAACAAAATTCAAAGAATTGATTTTTAACAATTTCGCCAACATTTCAAGAACCAAGGAAAGACAGGCTTTTAGATCCAAAGGCTTATCAAATGCCCAGGTGAAATATTTTGGGCGAAAAAAGATTCACACTTGGAGCCATCCTAGTGAAATGTCTATGTTTCAAGAAAGAATGCTAAAATCTTTCCATGTAGAAAATCTTGGAAAGGTTACTTATAAAGTAGCAATGCGCAGAATAGAACCAGCTATTTTAAAGCATAATGTCATCAAATAATAATGATAGCTAACATATTTAGCCCATTCTTTGTTCTAACTTCTTTGTACATGTTTCTCTTTGAATTTTCTTAACAACTCAATGAGGTAGATATTTATTATTAGCCTCTTTTTTTTTCAGGGAAGGAAGTTTAGATGCAAAGATGTTAAATAACTTGCCCACAGACACAGCTGGTAAGTGGTGGAAAAGGATTCAAGTTCAGAAAGCCTGATTCCAAAGTCTATGCTTTGGACTGGCTTGAGGAAAATGCATTTATGTAGGTGAAACTATAATTCAAATGTGAAGACAAAATAAATATGTTTTTGGATATGCCAAGACCCAGACATTTTGCTGGATGAACTCACATAGGAAGAGCATGTAGACACAGAGAAAAGGTCCAGGACTGAGCCCTGTGCATGTGAATGTTTAGAGGTTGGGCCAATGACTAGCCAAGGAGACAAAGAGCAGTGGCCAGAATGGAGAGAGTGCTGCTCCAGACACTAAGTGAAGAAAGTGTTCCAGGAAAAAGGAATGATGCCAATATCAAAGACACCTATCAGGCAGAATGTGAGGGGAATTAAAATGCAACCATAGGATTAGGCAATGTTGAGATCCTTGGAGAAGCTGGTAGACCTGACTAGAGTGGATTCATGAAGGGGAGGAGAGGCCTTGGGTGAGCAGGCATGACCTCTCCCTGACTGCAGGTCCATCTGGACTCATACATGGCAAAGAGAGCCACGTCCAACTTGATAAAAAGTCTAAACTTAAATTACAAGTTCTAAACTATTAGACAAAAGTATGTTGGGATGTATATATATCTTACAGTGGGACTTTCTTAAGCAAAGAATGAAATTAAGAAGCTGAACTACATAAAAAGTGAAAATAATTTTAAATGAAGGTAAATAGGCAACAATATATAGGTGAAAGTATTTGCCATCAATAAAGCAGGAAAAAGATTTCAACTTTCAACAAAACGTGAACAAATGAATATAAAGACTTCAAATAAGTTGAAAAATAATTTAAAGCTGAAAACCTAATTTAAATAAGATGAAATAAGAATATGTAATACAAATATAAAACAAAGAATTCAAAACTCTAAGAAGAAAACATTGGTACATTGGAAAGTATACAATTGATACTATTTTGTTCATTAGTTCTGAAAAAATAAAGAAAACTTTAAATATGCTAAATTGAGATGAGGTAGGAAAAAAGGTTACTCTCATACACTATTGGTGGGAATGTAGGTTGATACAAATTTTTTGGAGCCAGTTTGGAAGTCTTTTTCAAAATTTAATTGATAATTTAAATCTTAGAATTTAGTCCAGCATATATCATTGCTTCTGTGTAAAATGAAGCACGCACAGAAATATTTGTTGCAATATGATTTATAATAGTAAAAAAAACAACAACGAGGAACAAATTTAATACCAATCTATGGCTGCATGGTTAAATTCACTATAATGTTGGAATATTATGTAACTTTAAATAAAAATGAAATAAATTACATTGGAAACATGAAATGACCAGGCAAGTGCTAAGTATGAAAAATCAAGTTACAGCATTACCTATTGCTGAAATTTGATTAAGAAAGATGTAACTAGCTGCTATGATCTGATTTGTGTCCACCTAAAATTTATATGCTGAAACCTAATTCTTAATGCAACAGTATCAAGAGGTGGGGCCTTTGGGAGATGATTAGGTCATAAGGACACTCAACAATAGGACTAGTGCCCTTATAAATGAGGCCCAAGGGCTCCTTCCACCACGTGAAGGCACAGCTAGCAGGGACCACACCTGAAGCAGAGAACCCTCACCTGACACAAATCTGCTGGGCCATGATCTTGGACTTTCCAACCTCCAGAACTGTGGGCAATAAATTCCATTGTTTATAAGTTACTCAATCTAAGACACTTTGTTATATAGCAGCCCGAATGGGACTATGACACTAGCCTACTAATGAGGTATGAAAGAAGAATGTCTGTAAATCTACATGAAAAATGTAACAACCCGTAATGACCTCTGAGGGGTGGGTTGAGGGTATGAGGAAAGAAGAAACAATGGATCATCATCTCATTTTACTCAAAAGTTCATCGAATCTCTTGATGTTTTTAAATAAGCAATGTTTTATTTTAAATGTTTAAAGGAAGAGTTTTTGTAATTTTAAAAAGATAAAAAAAGAAAGAATAATTATATTCTTTACATTACAGAATATACCAAAACCAGTTCTACATGGACAAAAGAGATAGATCTAATAGTGAAACCTAAAAGATCTAAAGGGTTTCTCACAATTAGAAAGATCACTATAAAGATAAAGCACCTGAAAAATCAATGACTAGAGTACTTGCCTTTTCATTTAATGTGTATGTTTGCGTAAACTATGTATGCATATTTTAATGTATGCATATAAAATTAGACACACATGGGCCAATTTTCTGAATGACAACATTTTTTACTATATATGTATTTGTGTAAAGTTTCTTTTTTTCCAAAGAACAGTAATTGTGTTTAACCATAAAGTAAAAAGTTAAATTAATTTTATATGATTGCTACATAATGTCTAACAACCTGGTGCTGGACAACAGCCTGCACATAAGGAAGTGTGTCTTGTTCAGCCTGACCAAGGGCAGAAGAAAGGATGCAGCAGCACAGAAAGAATAGATTTTCCTTGTACCCATGTTTGCTTTGGCATTATTAGATCCAATAATGAGAACCTGGACTACGAGACTGGATATTGATTATTTGCATTTTTGGATTTAGCTGCTGGAGAAGGTGAACTGGGGAGAGAATTGTGTTTGGTCATCAACTTCACATAGCCCAGCAAGTGGATTTTTAGATTCTGAACACTTTCCCTTGAATTGCTTGATTTTTCTGCCTTGGAATTGCATCTGTCCCCTGAAGGGGTAGGGCATTGCCCTTTGCATCAGACTAGCCACCCAGCTTCTGGGGAGAGGCGAGGTTACTGCTAAGCCATGTGGATCGCAGGCATTTTGTTTGCTGAGTCTGTATTTGGGAATCTCCAGGCAAGTGGTGGGAAAACTGGTTCCAAGTTCATTGTATCCTTGATTTTCTCTGACCATGATTCTTTCATTCAATAGGAAACAAGTGAACCTTGACCTTCCATGGGGCAGACATGTGGCAGGTGCTGCAGACTCAGTGTTGAGCACCCCAGCGGGGAGTGCAGGGAAGTTCAGCAATAACTTAATTATAATTCTATCTGATAAAAGCTGCAATGCAGAAGTGTGTTATGGACTGTATTCTGTTCCCCCAAAATTCATGTGTTGAAGGCTTAATTTAACCTCTAACACCTCAGAATATGACTGTATTTGGAGACTGGGTCTTTAAAGAGGTAAAATTAAAATGGTGCTATTTGGAGGGGACTTAATCCAATCTGATTGATGTCTTCATAAAAAGAATTGATATGGGCATCCTGAGAGACACCAGGGATGCTCACATATAGAGAAAAGGCTATTTGGAAGCCAAGGAAAGAAGCCTTGGGAGAAATCAAACCTGCTGACATCTTTGATCTTGGACTTCCAGCCTCTAGAGCTGGGGTACTTTCTGTATTTGAGTAATCCATCTGTAGCACTTTTGTATGGCACCCCTAGCAAGCCAATGCAAAGTTCAAGGTGCTCTTAGAAGGAGAAAGGACTGCTTTCCACAGGGAGACTGATCTGAAGAATGATTGGTGGTTAACTGTAGGGGCCCTGTGAATGCAGTACAGTGAAAGGATCCTAAGTGACGGGAGAAGCCATTTAAAGATTTAAACAGGACATTCCTATGATCTCTTTGAAATTTTTACAAGTAAATATAGCTACAACATTGTAACCAGTGAAGATCTTGGGTCAACAAAAGAGACTGAAAAGCAGTGCACTGGCATCAGGAAACAAAACAAGAAGAGTATGCCCTACTGAGAGCCAGAAAATCAAGTGGTCAGCAAGGCACCTTGAGATCAAGAGGCTAACTAGATGTTGGAGAGCTTGGTAACTCTGACTAGAGCTTCTGATGCAAGTCCAAAGCTTAAACCAAATTCAAGTGGCCCGAAGAGGGAATGGGAGTAAGGAACTGGATGTTCTGTTATTAGACAGCCCTTTTAAGAAGCTTGACTGTGAAAGCCAGAGGGAGTTTGAGCAGCCACTGGTTATTTGGAGGGTGACACAGGGAGCTTCGGAGTCCTCTAATACTGTGCAATCGTTTTCAGTGTGCAGAAGCAGCAGCAGCATCACCTGGAAACTTGTTGAAATGAAAATTCTTAGGCTCTGCCTCAGACCTACTGATCAGAACCTCTGGGGGCGGAGCCTAAAGAACCCCTGCCCTAGAACAGTCTTTCAGGTTTACAGAAATAGGCTGACTATAGTCAGAAAGGCCCTCATCCCTGATGGAGTTTCCTTCCCAAGTTTTAATGCCTTGAGTTCACTTATTGCTGTTTCATAAAGGGAGATATGCAAAGTGCACCCACACTGCCATCCATACAAGAAATAGTAGTGGGTGAGTCTAAGACAGGTGAGGCTTCTTGCCATAATAGTTTTGGGAGGTTACTGTCTTCGATTATACGTTCGAAGAAGTTTGATTTTTTTTTTTTTTTGGTGTGTTTGTTCTTCTCTATCTACTTTCAAATCTCACTTGCATTGACTTAATATAACATTTGTTATGTGCAGTCAGTTTATTTGAGGAATTTTTTTTTTTTGCTTGTATAACCTCTCTCTCCCTCTTACATGAAGTAATTTCCCCTGTAAATAATTGCTTAACACTTCTTTCAATTTTAAGCTCTGAAAAACGTATCTCCTTTATATTAATATCTATATACCCATCATCTTTTCATACCCTTTATTAATTCATACTTTTGGAAATTCTGGCATTAATCATTTATGTCTTCTATGGCTTTATTTTTTATTTACTTGTGTTTATCATATCTTTGAATTCAGCAATGTCTTCTTTACCCACATCACACTTCATCACCATTAGCACATGTGATTGATGGTGAAGGATACAGAGAGGCCTCGTGCCTGTGTGTCAGTGCAGAGCTTAGCATGTAATCAGAGACAATGCCTGTTAGTCGTTTTTATCAACATGAGGGGACTGCAGCCAGTGCTAACAATGGCACCTCACCAGTCTGTGCTCTGCACTGGAGCTTCACTGTTAATTGACTCATTCAGTCTTTCAAACCCTAGTCAGCTTTTTGATTGCATGAACTTGATTTTGTTTAGCTTTATAGGTCTCATGTGCAAAAAGGAAACACCCCTCTTTTGTTCTTTCCTTTCTCAGCAAGAACGATAAAATAACCATCATCTTTTCCTTGTGTATTCAAAATACTCTGACTGAAAACACACTTAAATTCTAGAAAGCTTTATAGTGATTTAAATTACAATGGCACAGTTTTTTTTCTGCTTGTCATTATCCTCCTAGGCTCTGTCACTTCCATGGCAACACATACTGTATTTTACTTTGTGTTTAAAAATTATTTATGCTGAGCCATAAACTAGTTTTTTATGAATATTCAACAATGCGTTCCAAGTGGCAAAACGTTCTGAGCCTTGTCTGAAATCCTTCCCACTCACAACGTTTAAAATAATGCTTTGAAGTGCAGTGCTGATCATGTCCCTCCTCTTCTCAAACCCCATCAGTGACTCACCACTGTTGATCAAGGAAAGCCTATACCCCTTGGTCTGACTTCTGCCTCCTTTTTTTTTCTCGTCACATGAGTAATGCACCAACAGCATAACAAGGTTTGAGGAAGGCACTTCTCACACATGAGCATGAAAACCCAATCATCACGCTTATAAACTACAAAAGGATCAGACTTCTGCCTCCTTGATAATCTTGTCTCAACCTGCCTTTAATGTCTTTCCATCTTGCATCTGACCTCCTAATATACATCTGAGAATGCCTCGTCTATAAACTACAGATGGCTTATTAAAAGTGGCATCAACAATGAAGACTTGATTACATCACAGAAAGGAAGTATGAAAATAAGAGGGCAATGATTGTTTACTTTCTCTGCAATTCTCTTGGTGTTCCCTTAATAGTCCAGGAATGGTTGCTTCCCCTTCTAATGGTCACCTGCCAAAGGGGCGGAATAGAGAAAACCCATCTTATGTCTATTACCACGAATGAGACAAACCATCTCTGAGCCTTCCAGCAAACTTTCCTTAGTATCTATTAGGCAGAATGTGTTTCACACAGACCACACACCTAGACTGAGGAAGGAGACATTCAGAATTGGCTGAGGCTAATGAGTAAGCAGCTCCCGGCTCTGGGAGGATTCCAGCTTTCCACAAAGGACATGAGTACTCAGAGGAAGATGAAGAAAACCAGAGTTCAGTTGTTGAAGACAGGAGAAGATGGCTACTGTGTAGACAACCAACTGTGTTGTTGGTTGTTAGCTGTTCAACTAATGAAGAGCTTTGTTGACATGAAAGCCACAGTTGGTTGTCTACACCCTAGTTTTCAGACTAGAGCCAGGCACAGTGACTCATGCTTGTAGTCCCAGCACTTTGGAGGCTGAGGTAGGCGGATCGCTTGAGCCCAGGAGTTTGAGACCATCCTGGGAAACATGGAAGATCCCCAGCTCAACAAAAATTACAAAAGTTAGCCCGTTGTGGTGGTGTGCACCTCTGGTCCCAGCTACTTAAGAGGCTGAGGTGGGAGGATCTCTTGAGCTGGGAGGTCGAGGCTGCAGTGAGGCATGAGGGCACCATGGGGTGGTGGCAGAGCAAGATCCTGTCTCAAAAATAAATAAATAAATAAAAATAAAAATGAACCAAACTAAGACTAAGAATCATGTATTTCTTTGTCACTACAGTTGCAGTCCTGGGAGAAGGAATTGTACTTACCCTGGAAAAGCCCTTATAATATATACTCTTATCTATCTATTTTTGAAATCAGATCCCTACACTAGGCCTGAGATGCTTGAAGCCACTTATCTCACCCAGGGTCTTTCTGACCTCCTTTAGCTAATGTCAGTCTCTTTCATGGAATCCACCTCCTGCAGGTTTCTGAGGCAGAGCTTATTTGTGACTGATGGGTCCTAGGAATGCTTCTCCTCTGGATGCTTTCCAGTGAGCAGACAGCACTCAGGCCCTCCTACGAGGAGATCAAGCTGGGCCATTCCTTCCACAGGCTTTGGAATCAACTGGCAGCCCAAGACTCCATGACAGTTATTATGCAGCAGCTCCTGAATGTATCCACCTGTATGCTCTCCCATGTTGTTGTTTATACAACTTATTTTCCCTGGATTGCAATTGTTTCCATTCTCCCCTTCTTAAATCCAAGTGTGTATCTGATTTGTAGTCAAGTAATACTTTCTTTATCAAATTTTCACATGATAAAAACATAAAAAAGAGGTAGTTTTTAGGGGATCAATGAAGTTGGATTTTTTTTGATCACAAAGTAAATAAAAGTATAGGTATAACAAATTTGCACAGAATTATTTTTTATTTTCTTTGAAGTAAATCAATTACATGTACATTCCTATAGATAGATATTTGTCTTTAAAACTGTTCATTTATATATGTAGAGGTATTAGCTTAATAAATGCTTTAATGAAGAAAAATATACAAGTTTATACATATTTGACAGAATAACTTGAATTATTTTTAATAGGTACATCTCTAGAAGTGTTTTGTTCTTTTGAGATGTTAGATTTTGGGCATGTAACCAACAATATAGAGAATCACTCACATAGAAGAAATGTGATACTAGCCAAATAAATCCCTTGCATTATTTACAAGAAGCATTAATTATTTATCCACTAGTTTAATTGATTTGAACTATAACCAGGAATAAAACATAAGGGCTTTTTGCAGTAGGTTTAGGGCTTGAAGAATTTAATCTCGTGAGTATAATAAATGAACTTGTTCTCCATATTACTCCATCTCCAGTAAGCATAGCTTGAGAGAAATTTCTATATTAACTATATTTTATATTTCTATATTAACTATATTAACTATATTCTATATTAACTCTGTCAATGTTCATATTATTGGAAATGGCTTGTAAAACACACATATTATTGGAAATGGCATGTAAAACACACATGATTATTATTTTATTATATCATTGAATAATTGAAAACAAAACTATCTACTCACTAATCTGAATAAGACTGAATACAATACCTAGTTATTCTCTTTTACTGGGTACCTTTTGTTTTTCAACATAATTGTGTTATTTGTTTACTTGTTTGATTTTTACTCTTTAGAGCCTGCGTAATAAGTAGTGTTTTTCTTGCAAACACGTTTACTTTGAGAAAGTAGGTACCATACACAACATTTTTAAATGCTATCTTTAAATATTGATAATACTTCCAGGTAAGAGACAAAATGTATGTATTTCATGTTTCCAAATAAAGTCTGTTTCTACTTGTAAAAAGTTATTTTTTTTGAAAATTTTCTTTTATTGGGTACTCAATGACTAATATATAACATAAAATATTGTAACTTTTTGCAAATTTTATTTTATTAATAAATGAAGAAATTGATATATACTTTCATCTTCCTCCTAAACTGTACCTTCCTAACATGGCACCCATAAAACCACATGACCCAGTAGTCATTTCTAATGAATTATATGATATTCACATATTTGAATTGGTCCTGGGAATTTATAGTCTGTGATGACTTTTAATCCAGGAAGACTTGATTCACAAGCTCCCTGCCATTCTAGGAAGGTTCTTGTTTTAGTCTGCACTACAGAAGTGCCCCTGCAATCTCCCACTAATTGATCAACCTGAGCTTGCCTTGCCTGTACTCATATAATACAACCCAGGGAGTCTTCTGGGGCCAGAAAACCAATTTGCTTCTCTGTGAATCTGTACAATGTTTGGAACTTGTCTGAGTTGACAGTAAAACTTCTTGACTAACAAGGTATGCTGACAGATCCCCCCGAACACACACACTGCACACACACAATCTGATAAATGGGGGGGAAATATATAAAGCTGTGGTAAATACACTAATGGCCTAACTTGGTAGGAGATCAGCAATTTATAATTTTAGCAAGAATTTTTTACTTGCTATCTCTATATAAGTGGAGGAAACTTTCTCTATCTTAATTATTTTTCAAAATGTAGCCTCTGACAAGGTCAACCTTTGGCAGATGTCCTCTATAAAGAAAAACGGTTGTGGTATGTTCTCCCAGAACAGTGCTTTCCGTTGGGGAAGCTTGATAACAAAAGTGCTAGAGTGGAATTTCAGGGCATTTTCCTGTGTGCAACTCAGGAACACTGGTCCAGCGGCTTCCTCTGGTTACTGCAGCCATCAGTCTTCTTCCCTCCTCTTTGTCAAGGAGGTAGTCTTCATCATGCTCCATATGTCTACCTTCCAGGGATATCAAGCATCTTCTTTTGTCTTAAACGATTTTTATTACTTCCATTTACAAAGATCACGGAGGCTTACAGTCTCAGCTGAGATTTTTCAAATTTGTGTATTCTTGTGGCATTTGGGGTGATATATATTTAGATCTAGGTCATATTTAAGATCCATCTGAAAACTTTCTCACTATTAGTGGACAAATGCTACATCTCATAAGATTCCCAGGAGCCTACAAGATCATGGCAAAACTGTGGCTGGAAATTCCAGTTACAATTCCTCCCAGTTGCCAGTAAAGGCTGAAGACTTGTTCTGATTCTTCTGACTATCCTCCCACTGCTTCTGATGGGTTGTGGGTTGTTACAGTGTTGTCTCAACAATGAGGTTTGAGTGACTGAATACTGTAATGGGTATATGAAATATAGAACTTAAAGGTTTCCTTCTTTGAGCTAAGCTGGAGGTGTCTGGTAGGCTGCATGGCATGAGTAGGAGGTTCCACTATGTGTTCTTGCAGCACCATATACTTCTCTTTTGTAGCATTACTATTTATAGCACTATTAAATTACTGTCTCCATAATAAATCTGTGAGCCTTATGAAGGCAGAGAATGTACAGTTTGCTCACCATAGCTTCTTTAGTACCTAGACACACTCCACAGAATCAATGTGTGTATGTATGAATGAATGATTTAGTAGTTCAATGTCTTATATTTTAGAGACTATGGTATTCATATATGTACATTTTCAAACCAGTATCTTAAGTCCTGAAATAGTCCCCACTTATGCAGTCATATTTTAATTATTTGATTACCACTCTGAATACATTTGATTTATAATAACTCAAATGCAGATATCTCAGAATGCTAATAATTATATTACATTTTCTTAAATATCAGACCTTGTGAACTACTTAATAAATCGGGAACACATAAATTCCAGGGGTTATTGGATTGCTTTCAGACTACTTCATTTAGGCTAACTTATTCAATAAATTGTTTTATTTTGCACCTCCTTTACACTAATAGAGATTAACATATCTTTATATTTTAACTTCTGTTTGGCCCCTTGTGTCAAGCATGACACACTGCAAAATACTGGTATGATCCACCATATTTGTCAAAGGATAGTTGATAATGCTTTCAACTGAACACACCCTTTGTAACTTTTAATAAAGAGTAATAACATTTTATATGCAGTAAGGTACCATAGCCATTGGAAACACAATATTGTCCCTAGGATCACTGATATAATAGCACATCCCTTTTCAGTTACTAAGATTTTTGTAATCATCTCTTACATTCTTGGTTAGATAAAAACTTAAATGCTGTTTGCTGAATAAAAAATTATATATTGTTGATATTTCTCCAATACAAGGAATAATTTAAAATTATCAATCTTTTTTCAAAAATAGCAATGCAAGTGGGGAAGTAAATGTGGCCCTGAATACAGAATAGGTGAAATCATGTCATTACTTTTTTTCATAATCAAATGGCCCTGAAAAAAAAAAACCAAACACTCTTCACTGGTTAATATGATTAAATGAAGATAAAACAGAGACACGAACATCAACAAAGTTCTCTCATTTCCTCTGAACCGGCAACAAATAAAACACAGAGATACAAAAC
Source organism: Hylobates moloch (assembly GCF_009828535.3). Lineage (NCBI taxonomy): Eukaryota > Metazoa > Chordata > Mammalia > Primates > Hylobatidae > Hylobates > Hylobates moloch. Next base: position 115,104,779 of record NW_026652276.1, read on the forward strand.
GCTCATAGATACTTTGTACAAGAAGTTAGAAGAATAGTAGTGGCTGCTTTAAGTGTAAAAGAGGGAGAAGAGAAACACAGGGAAAGGGAAAGGGAAAGTAAGAGGGAAGAAGGAGGAGGGAGCTGAGGCGTCTCCCGAGTTATGAGCGGCCTTCTCCACATATGAACATCCAGACACACCCACGCCCACTGGAAACACCAGCCAGCCAGTCACATGGCTAGGGAAAAACGGAAATGAACTGCTTTTATGGAGCTATTACTTCCAGGATGTATAATGCATTGTGAATAAGTAATTACTCGAATAAAATCCCAGTTCATTCCAAAATGTTAATTATCTATTTTTCTAGATATATGAAAAACAAGCCTAGTCAATTCCCCTTTTTATTAATTAATGCATGCTTAGACATTTGGTTTAAAATGTTAAGTAAAGGGGCTTGTATCTTTTTCCTTAAAACTGTACTGACTCTGATATGCGAATGTCCCAGGAGGCAAAAAATTAGGCACTCTCAAAACTATCGCTCCCATATTTCATTGGTAGGGGCAGGAAAAGACAGATACTCTGTCCGTGCAAGTGAATCCCTCTTTCTATGTGTGTTTCTCACATGGCCATGCCACCTTCTCTTTCCATTTCTCCTAACCAGGCTCAGCCTGCACAAGAGCATCCCTGATCATGCAGAACTGAGTACAGATCTCAAAGGGTGGAAGGAGCGGGGTTAACCTCACAACTACCACAGCGCCTCTCCTCTCACATCTCCTTTAGGAGTCTTTCTTCTCCACAGTTGCTCCTTTCAGCTTCTTAGCCACCAGTTCTGTCATCTTTCTCCCTCTGGATTCAGGGAAAAGCCGTCAGAGCCTTCTAGACCCATCTCTTTCATTTCCTATTCTTCCCTCGCCAACTCCATGCAGATTTTCTTCTTTCCAAAGAAGGGCAATTTAAACTATGTTTTGGTCTCCAGCTCTAAATTTTGCATTCTTCCAGCCCTATTTAGCGATATCTTTAAAAAGTGGGAGTAACTAGGAAATATGGGGCTTACTTATGAAGCCAAAGGACTCGGCCTTTGCTAGGGGATACCATTCCGAGTAGGCAGTGGAGCCATTTAAATGCAAATACATGAGGTTGAGTCACATGAAGTGACCAGTATTGGGCCGATTTTGACCTACAGTAATGGAAACTTCATATGGTCAACCGAATACATATATTTTTCTAAGTACAAGTTTAAATTCAAAATGAAATGCTTATTGCCTGCACTAAGCCATGGTGGGGCTGACAGAATTTTGTCAGCTTTAACATACACAGAGCTGTCTGTAGGAACTTGAGCAAATTGAATCATCATCGCAATGCTTACCTCCTTAGTTTTCCTCGTTGGTGAGATCTGTTAACAGAAAAGCTATACTTTAAAATATTTTAGAAAAGTTTATTTTAAACCTCTTTTAAATACACATATTTAAAATATGGTGGTCAGATTACAGTTTGGTTTTATACATTTCAGGGAAGCAGGAGTGACAGGCAAGGATGTAAGTCAGTAGGTAGAATATATACATTGGCTTGGCCTAAAAAGGTAGGATACCTTAAAGTGGGGGCTTACAGGTTATAAGTGGATTCAGAAATTCTTTAATTTTCAGCTGGTTAAAGGACTAAGGCTCTCTCTAAAACTTGCTGTCAGCAGAAAGGAATATCTAAGATTAGGATGCTATGTCAGAGTCAGCCACAAGATGCTGGGTCAAAATGCCTTGTTTAGCCAGATTGATGGCCTGCAGGCAGGACTTACCCTGGTCTGGCATCACCTTACGTCTTAGTTATAATTTGGTATCTTATTGTCACATGAAATCCATTCTATTGGTCTTATAATATCTATTTTAACATTAATTCTGGGCAGTTTTGTCTAAACTCCATCAGAGAGGGGTTATAATGAGCTGTATCCAACCTCCCTTCCCATCATGGCTGGGAACTCAGTTTTTAAGGTCTCTGTGGGATCCCTTTGGTCAAGAGGGAGCCCATTCAAAGGACGGGGGACAAGGGTTTTATTTGCAACTCACAGGTCCTACTGTCTTCCGTGGTTCACAGTCCAGAGGACACAGGCTTCACTTAACCAGACATCCTGACAACAGCCCAGAAGGGTGAACACTATTTGCTTTCTGTATTGGTGATATTCTTTGAGTTCTCTTCTGCTATCTGCATGCAATTTTCACCATAAGCTGTAACCTAGCAGGTAGAATTAGCCTTTAAAAAAATTATTTAAAAATATGTTATTTAAAACACTTGTTCGCAATACATTTTAGTTCTCACCTTATCACCATAGGGTGATAATGGCCCCTGAAACCATTTCCTTCATGGCCTTTGCTTCTATCTAAAATTATTTTGCTTGTTTGTACTTACTTTTATTCACAGTACTCACTTTACGTAATTCTCAAATAAATTCTCTGAAAGAAGAGATTGTCTTATTCAGTGCTAATTTTTTAGCACAGAGAACAGGACTCAACAAAGATGTATCAATGGATCAGTAGAAGATTAACTGGCAAATACATGGACTTCCACTGGGAAACCACGCGGAGATGAGTATCCCTGGGTGGCTGGTAGACCTGCCTGTCGTCCTTCTCACCCAGTGTGCCCACCACCAACCCAGCCACTAAACACCAGAAGGAGACTTGCACAACATCCACGTGGAAAACCAGTTTCTCCTGCCTCAGCCTCCTGAGTAGCTGGGATTACAGGCACCTGCCACCACTCCCAGCTAATTTTTGTATTTTTAGTGAGATGGGGTTTCACCAAGTTGGCCAGGATGGTCTTGATCTCCTGACCTCGTGATCTGTCCACCTCAGCCTCTCAAAGTGCTGGGATTACAGGCGTGAGCCACCGCCCCCGACCCATAATAATTGGTTTTAAAAGCTCATGCAGAAATGTAGAGAATATGCTGTTGGTGCACATACAAATATGCATGAGCATATACATATAATATACGTGTACAAGATATGTACAGTATATAGTACACGAATGTATATATATCTCATATATAGTATATGTATATATAAATTGCATATGCATAATAAATACAAATGTATAATGTGTATTTCATATGTACATACCTAATACATATACATACAATTGCAAAGAGATTAAAAATAAATCTAAAGACATTAAAAATTGAAAATTAAAATTTTGTATTTTTCTTACTTATGCATTGAACATACGGCATCATGTAATGTAAAAACAAAGCAAAATTCTGACTTTTTAAAAATAAAAATTGTAATCTTACCTCAACATTTTGTGTTTCAGCAACTGGGAGACCAAGCCTGCCTCCCTGCTAGACTTAGTCCCTCCTGCAGTTAATGCTCGTATAGAGAGAAGACAGATGTTGTAAATCACCATGACTTTATACCTCACTTCTCATAGCTGAAGGTTTAGCATTATTATTTCCATTGGAAACAACAGAGTTAAGGAAGAAACCAATAATTTTCCCCATAAAGGGGATGAAGGAAGTAATCAAAGGAAGTGACATTTCAATTGTTCCTTTAAAGAGAAGCATATTTTTGATACGTAAAATGTAAGCAAAAGTACATCTCAAGTGCTAACAACCACATGGCTAAAAGCAAGGAGGCATACATGTTTTTGGCATCTTTAATGATCACAAAATGCTAATAGTGGTAACATTTTTGGAAAAATTACTATGTGCCAAGCCCTGTAATGACTGATTCACTTTGGATTTCACATAAATCCAGCCCCCCATCATGGTAAGAATATTTTTCTTCTTTCTAATCTCTGTTTACGTCCCCTCCCGCATCCTGCTTTGGGAAAAGGAATAGTTGCATTTGGCAAACTCTGCAGAAATGTTAAGTGAGATGAAATGAGGAGAGACTTTCGGATGGGGTCAATCAGTCAGTCTCTTTTTCCTTTCAAGACACTGGGAGGTGTAGATCGAAGGGAAGCACTCACTGATGGGAGGGAAGGTTTGTTGAGGAAGCTCATGACTAAAAGCCTAAGAATAGTAGTTTTTCTATACTGAAATTTTAGGTGCATTTATTAACTACCACTTATGGCAAAAGGGCATTAATTGAGCGCCCATAAAGTGCAAGGAATACTAACAAAATTCAACATGATCCTTGCTCATAGAGATCTCCTGGTGGGGACACTGTGTTGCATGTTGTTTGGGTTGTTTGGTAAGCTATCTGTTCACATGCCTGGCTGGCTGGCTGACTGAATGAGGAGTTGACGCCTGTGCACAGAAGAGTGCAGAATGGCTTTGTGGGCATCGAACACAGAGTCAAGACCAATTAGAACCTCTATTTGCAATGAAATGAGCAGATACATGTGTTTTATATCTGACCAAAAAAAAAAAAAAAAAAAAAAAAGAAAGCATCTCTGCAGGTGATGTAGTTTTTGTTTGTTTGTTTGTTTGTTTTTGGTTTTGGTTTCTCTTTTCAGATAGAGTTTTGCTCTTGTTGTCCAGGCTGGAGTGCAGTGATGCGATCTCGGCTCACTGCAACCTCTGCTTCCCAGATTCAAATGATTCTCCTGCCTTAGCCTCTCAAGTAGCTGGGATTATAGGCACCTGCCACCACACCCTGCTGATTTTGTATTTTTAGTAGAGATGGGATTTCACAATATTGGTCAGGCTGGTCTCGAACTCCTGACCTCAGGTGGTCCGCCCCTCTGCCTCCTAAAGTGCAGGGATTACAGGTGTGAGCCGCCGTGCCCAACATAGTGTTAATGCCAGTTTTTGCATTGCATGTTCCATTACTGGAGCCTGTCCCCCAATAAGTACCTGTTTGCCCAGAGCATGGTTATAGAGGCTGCATTGCAAGGGAGACAGTAGTGAGGATGAGCCACTCTGGTCATTTACTTTGGCCACATGGAGGTGAGAGGAAGGAAACATTGTAAGAGGGAACAAGATATCGCTAATACAAAAATGCTTCTTTTTACTTGTCAGCTGAGATTCCACGTGCAGTGAGGTTTCATTTTCATTACACAAATATTTAAGGAAAAAAATTCCTGACAAGTCATATTAAGAATGTAATATATTTTATTAAATATTAGTATTTCATTAAAGAAAGAAATGGTAATGTCAAACATTACATGAGAAAGAAAAAACAGCTCAATGCAAATGAAAATTTGATCGAATGCATACAAATTAGAAGCATTTTAAAATATGTTAATTAAAATTACAAGCTTTATTCCCAGTTCATGATTTACTGTCCTGGAGTGCTGTTCACATGTAATGAAGGAGGTACTATTAAACAAAAGTATTGAAAAATACAATCCCGTTTACTTACAGGCAGTGGTCAGAATTGAATCACTTTGCTCCAGATTCCAGACTGCAGTACTTGGCAGCTGTTATTAAGAGCCTCATGTCCTTTCCTCATGTCTTTGCACAACTCAGTTCTTTTTCTCATTGTTCTCTGCATGTCAACCGTTGCACATCATCATTCCTACATCTGAGTCATCAGCACAGAATAGGGTATTCTAGGTGCAGGTCAGCAGAAGTGTCCTGCAATGGAGCATAATGTTCCTGCTTCATGACATTATGTCCATATTGTAGCTCAAAAGTCTGTTAGTTTCCTTTTGGCTCAAGTCTTCAGACAAACTAATATGTACATAATTTGGCCTCCCATAAAATTGCAACTTTTAGACCTTTGCCAGTATATCTTAAGATATTAAAATTTACATACTCTCAAGTAATGACATGAATTATTTATTGTTCCAGGCATTTGAAATCATACAGGTTAGCAAGGAAAATATTTTGTATATTAAGTATATGACATATATAATTATGTACTAAATTAAGAATGTTATTGTTGCTGTTGCAAAAATACTATATATGATGAGTGTATTAAACAGGGTAAATGCACATAAATTTTTTCTTTTTCTTCCACAGTATAGACCTCCCTTTGAAGACTGGCAACCTGGCAAGGGAGATCATTTTCCAAGCTCTTGAAAACATGTGAGGACTCATGACCTGTTACATCAATGGAACATGAAGAGAATTGAAGTGTTTCACTTCTGCACCAGGGAGCCTAATGGAAGAGGCACCCATCCATTCTCTTTCCTCATCCAACAGCCAGATGGAAGGATACCAAGCCTTTAGGAGAAGGCAAATCCCTGTGATGGGAGAGGCCTGAGCACCTCATGGTGTGTGGAAGCCAACTCCTCACCAGGAACACATGCAGTGGCCCTATGTGTGCAAGGCATTCATCTCCATTGTTGGAGCTGATCTTTTGGGTTATTTTGTAATGGCAGTTAACATTACCTTGTTAACACAACAGAACACTGTCAAAGGAATGCTCTATGGTGCCAACCCACTATTGCCTTGAAATAGAGATTACTTTACATATCAGTCAGAGGTCTCCAGAGAAACAGTAGCAGTAGGATAGATGTGATCTTCATAGATAGAAAGATAGATAGATAGATAGATAGACAACTAGACACAGATAGATAGACTACAGACAGACAGAGAGATAGATAGACAATGAGAAAGATAGATAGACAGACAAACAGAGATAGATAGATAGATATAGACAGATAGACACAGATAGAGATAGATAGATATAGAAAGACAATAGACAGATAGACAAATAGGCACAGAGACAGACAGATAGATAGACAGACAGACAGACAAATATAGATGATAGATAGATGATAGATAGATAGATAGATAGATAGATAGATAGATAGATAGATAGATAGATGATAGATAGATATTTTAAGGATCAGATTGGCTTATGCGGTTGTGGGGCTGGCAAGTCCCACATCTGTAAGGTAGCCTGGCATCTGGGAACTCAGCAGGATTTCTGTGGTAAGGTCTGGAGGCAGATATCCTTCTCTGAAAACTTCAGTTTTTGCTCTTAAGGTCTTTGACTGATTGAATGAAGCTCATCTGTATTATCAAGGATGATTTTTATTTTACTTAAAGTCAATTGATTGTAGCATTTATAAAATACCTTCAGAGCAGCATTTGGTTTAGTGTTTGACCAAAGAACTTGATACCATAACCTGGACAAGTTGATACATGAAATTAACCATCACATCCCCTCCCCAACCGGCTCACACAGAGAGCCAACTCCATCCTTACCTTTGATTAGGTGGGAATGGACACCTGACCCTGGGAAAATCCAGCTGGGGCCAGCAATGTACATCTTGTGACCTAAAAGGAAAAAAATATATATTGTACCCAAAGTATTTTTTGCAGTAATATCCAATTCGGAAATACGAAAGCTGGGTAAACAACCAGGAAGGCAAAAGGCAGAAGGCTTTGTAACTTTAAGCCAGGGCCAAGACAATCAAACTTACGTAACAATCGGCATTATGAGAAAGCAGCAAATAAAAGGTTTTCAACTACTGAAAAGGGCCTGGCTTCAAAGAGCCTCAGAAATGACATAAGATAAAAATGGAGACACCAGGAAAAAGGATGATGGTGCTGTCTCAATGCTAATTGCAGCTTCCATGAAATCTGTCGTAATTGAAGCTTTATTTTCAAATAACTTGTATATCCTGAAAGCAACTGCTAGTGCCCAACTAGTGATGGCTTGAGTATCTGCTTTTCTTTCAAACAAAAAGCCCTAAGAGAAGCCAATAGGAAAACTTTGCTAGAGGAAGTGTTGTTTAATCTCAAGTTTGAGAAATAAATGGGTGCAGTAAACAGAGGCAAAATTTCAAACACATTGTGCATTTTCCTGCCATTCCAGTCTGTGCTCCACTTTGCAAGGAAAAAGAGAGGGAAGGTCCAAAAAAGAATTCTAAGGAGGGTATGATTTATGCTGTCAGCAATGGGAAGCCATTGAATACATTCTAATACCTGGGAGATAGACAATACTCTGTTAACACTGATTAATCTTGAGTGAATACAAGGAAGAGGTCATTCAGTTTTCACTTTTAAAAAATTTTATTTATTTATTTATTAACCTATTTACTTATTTAATTTAATTTTTTTTTTTGAGACAGACTTTTGTTCTTGTCACCCAGGCTGGAGTGCAATGGCAAAACCTTGGCTCACTGCAACCTCTGCCTCCTGGGTTCAAGCGATTCTCCTGCTTCAGCCTCCTGAGTAGCTAGGATTACAGGTGCCCACCATCACACCCGGCTAATTTTTTGTATTTTTGGTAGTGACCGGGTTTCACCATGTTGGCCAGGCTGGTCTCGAACTCCTAACCTCAAGTGATTCACCCACCTCAGCCTCCCAAAGTGCTGGTATTACAGGCATGAGCCACTGTGCCCAGCCCAGGTTACACTTTTAAAAATAATTGTCATTGGATTTTCTGTGAAGTAAGCATGCATTTTTTCAGTAAATATAATCAAAACAAAAATTGCATACTTATCTCTGTAAAATATGATACAAAGATAAAAAGTAAAAAAATCGCGTGATAAAATGTAAGCAATGCCTTTAGAATTAATGAATGTAGATTCAAAGCAACCAGAATGTTAGATTTGATTTACTTAACATCTTTCTGGAATGTGTGGCTAGATTGTGGTGGTGTAGAGATGCACCCAAGCTGAGGCGTGAGTTAGAATTGGTGCCACAGTCTAGGGTGACGCAAGGCCATGGAGAGCCAGTCTTGGTTCTGGGCTGGTCTGGAGGATGACAGATACAAAGCACGTCAGCTAGGCTTGATGATGCTTTCCACCAGCTAGAGTGTGGGAGGAATGACAAACGGAAGCTAAACATGGCTTCCAAGTTCCTGACTTCAGCAATTAAGCTGATATTAATTATTTCTCTCAGAACATAAATGCAAATGCAAATATGTTATGGATAGCTTACTTCAAAAGAAAATGCAATAGGGTTGTTTTGAATTGAACAAACACATATAAATTCTCAAGTAATTAGGAATAAGAACTGGAATTACAAAAGTTTTTAAAACGTTTTAAAAGATTAAGAGAGTTGCCCTCGACAGTGCTCTAAAATTTTGTTTATGAGAGAGCATATATGGGGGTTTATGGTTGTAATACGAGGAGGGAAGAGAGAATACAACAAGCTGCTCCTTGCTTACTTTTTATTCTTTTCAACAATTCCAGGGAATTACTGGATATTGAGTTGCTTGGATACTACCACGTGAAATGCAGACTTGCTGTGACCCCCATTTAAGTAGTGGAAGTTGGAGAGCTGCACCTCTGGAGTTGGCTGAACCTCAAATCAAACTGCCCGAAACCAGAGCTCTAACGCTGACGAGTTACGTATGTTTTGCTTGCTAGTGTCTTGATTGGAACACATTTCATTTTAAGTCATCTACATTTAACATAAATATTTAATCAAAGTTGTCAAGTGTGCTTTGAAGTATCAGGCAACAGTCATTTTTCAACTCAGGTGTCTAGACTAATCAAACTTTAAGAAAGAGTGCAACATTCAAAATGACACCATCATTTTATTGAATCATTCCAGTTAAATTTGATTTCAGTGCAAAAATCACAACATTTGCTTTTCTCTGAGAGAAATGCAGCTCAGAGCTATAATTTTCATTTTGATTGAAGGGTATACAGCTTGTGGTGTTTGGGGCTCCACATGAAGTTCAAAACTATGTGAGTCTCATTCAGACCCATATTCTGTGACCCTTCCTTTCAACTGAGACAGGAAAGGGGAAACTTTTTCGACACCAATTCTCTACCTCCCCACTTTTGTCAGGCTAAATTTATGCTCTGCTGAAAGAGGTAAATCTTTTGCTAAAGCTGTTGAACTGCACAGATAATACCTCCAAAATATTATTCTCGAAATATCAAGAGAATGATGTTATTGGAGGTTGTGTCATCCTTCACTGAGTCTCAGAGTTGAGGTGAAGATTAAGTTAGATGATATACACGGATGCTATTGATGGAATCACTAGTAGAAAAAAAGAAACTATAAAAATGTTCAACTTCCATTACAATGTTGTTGAAAACAGCATTTGTTTGTTTGTTCCACTAACTTTTCTAAAATTCTTTAAAGAACATATTTGATTATATTGAGATACACACTTTTTGATATTGCCTGACTCATAAAAGAGGTACCTTTGGACATTTTAAAAGTATACGAGTTTTCAGTACTAACAGATTGTTAAAACTGAGTTGCTTTGGTTTGGGGCAGAATTTTTATTAAATAGTGGTAAAAATGAAAATCAAAAGAATGTTTTCAAACCTAAGTAGAGAAGGTTTGGTGTAATTTTCCAGCAATAAGTCCCAGGAGAAAGCCTTGCCCAAGATTTAGCCAATGGAGCAATTGCTCACTCAAGGTCTTGGTTTTTTTCCAGCCCAAATGTATTTCTGTGACCAGTGCATGGGCTAGTGTGACAGGAGGCAGCCAGCCAGGTAAAGCTATGACAGTGAAGTAATGACATCAGGTTCAGAGAAGGAAAACTGCATATACTCATATGGAACAACCAGTAAATAGATCAAATCCCAAACAGCATTATTCACAAGCCACATGCAGAGGACATATGCAGAGGATATGCTCAGCATTGGGCCACATGTTCTATCCTGCCAGGTGCAGGCATTCCTGCTCAGTCAATTGAGGTCAGCTGCTTTCCATCAGAGGGGAGTCTGGTCGTCAGGTCCCCAGGAAGTCGTGTGAAATAAACAATAGAAGACAGAAGGTAGGCTGGTGGCATCTGTGGGTTCTAATGTGCAAAACTCTAAAATCCAAATATCTGGAAGTCCAGAATTGTCTGTGTAAGTTTGAGGCAAAGCTGAAGAGGAGACCAAATGACTAAGAGAGGGTAAGCTGGTGTCACCGGGTCAGGAAACGAAGATGGCGTGGCAGTGAGGATGTGTCCTGCAGGGCTGGGGATGGATGGATGTGGGGCGGAGGAGTCACAAAGCTGGAAATGCACGCAGCCAGACGATAGGTTTCAAAAGGCGACATATTTTAAGATGTGTTATAATTTTGTTGACCAGTTTGAAGCTGTTTTCTTTAAATTGTGTAAGCTTCGGCGGACCCGCTAAACCTAGACACAGCCCTGAGTACATGTGTCTGGAGAGGATTGGATGTTTGCGGGATGAGAATAAAGCAACTCACATCAGACTATAGCCTCTTAAGGGCAAGGCATCCCACCAGTGCCTGTTAACAGCTCGCTTCTGCAGAGACATGATGTGGACATTGACTCTATCTGTAATGTATTTTGTAATTTAAGTTAATATTTAGCATTTTTATCAACCTTGGCTTGAGGACGTTAGGCCACACTGAAATGGCAGATTTAAAATAATGTACAACAATACTAGGCAATTTAGATGAAATATTTTATTTTCCATTATTAAATATAAAGGAAAGATTGATTGTCTCTTATCCAAAATGCTTAAGACCAGAAGCATTTTGAATTTTGGATTTTTTTTTTATTTTGGAATGTTTGCATTATACTTCCTGTTTGGGTATTCTGAATCCAAAAATCCAAAATCTGAATTGTTCCAATGAGTACTTTTTTTGAGATTGTCTTGTCAGTACGATCTCAAAAAAATTTAGAATTTTGTAACATTTCAGACTTGGGTTTTTTGGTTTTGGGCTATTCAACCTGTACCAGTTTTGTACCTGCTACTATCCTATGATCTCATATCTCCTCTTCCCTTGTGTGGCCAGCAGACTGTGAGTAAAAATCCATGGGGTATTTCTGTGTTCATGAATTTGGGAGATGATACATCCTAAAAGACAGCTCAAGTCCTCTTCAAGAATCCTACAACTTTCTCATTTCCTGAAGTTCTATATATTTTCATTTGCTACTGAAAAAGCAAACTAAATTTTATGATTTGCTGTTTATTGAAGCATGTGTTTTTCTCTGGAACATTGTTTTATGAGAGTGTGTGTATGCATGGGTGTGTATAGTTTACGTGGGATTGTATAGTTTACATTGTACAATTTGCTTGTTGACTTATGTTTGTGTATTTCTATTTTAATAGTTCCATGGAGCAGAAGTCTTAATTATATCAGGCTAATTCATACATTTGACATTTTGTATTTTACACAAACTTAGTGCTAATGGTGATCTATTTTTTTCTTAATTTTAGGTAACTGAAAATTAGATTTGATTTTCCTAGTTCAGAGAGTAACTCCTTTATCAAGTTTGATATAAGGTGTTTCTTGATATCAAATGAAAATTATTAATATTGACCTTATACCTTTAGAGAATTGGGTTTTGGAATTTAATAAATATTTTCAAAAATCATAGGTAGATTTTACCAAGTATGTGTATACACAGCCCTATATGATTTTGTTATTGATGCACTTTCTCAATGGCTTATTCCCACGCATTTTGAGAATGAAAGCTTTAGAGGCATTAAAAAAAAAAGTAAACAGCAGAATCCTATTGACTTGTCAGCCAAAGATGAACTCATTTTCTTCAACTCCTAATGCTCACTGACTAAAACCCATTTTTTTTTTTCAAAAATCAAGGACTAAGGAAGGATGTTTTTCAAGAAACACTGCAAGGTACAGGTTAGAGAACATTTAATCAATCCGATGATTGGAGATAATCCTGTTACAACAACAATCTTATCTTTGTTGTTTCCTAACAGGAATGAAAGAAAATCTGAGTGAAAAATACTCCCAAAATTTAAATGATAAACTTACATTTATTGAAATAGTAACTCAAAAAATGAATCGAAATTGATGGGTATTTTGTGCTAGTTGCTAGGGATACAAAGATGATTAAAATAAACTCATAATAAAATCTGTTAAACCTGTAAAATAAAATAGATTAAAATCTGTTCTTTGAAGAATTAGATAAATATGCAAAATAATAATTAGTGTAAGAAAAGTGATAGTTTTGGGTTAGGGCAGGTGTGTAGGGGAGCACTTCTCAATTTTTTTCTCTAGGTTTCTCACTTACTCTCCAAATGTCAGTGTGCCTCAGGATTTTATCCCTTCTCATTTTCCCTTTACAGACTATTAGCAAGTCTTGTGTGAGATTAGTCTTAATTGGCAGCTATAAGCTGAGAGTGTCCACATCTTTATCTCCAGCCCAGATTCCCTGCTAAGGGCCAGCCCCACAGATTCCGCCTTGCATTAGCCATCTGCCAAGTAGACAGCCTAGACCCCTTTCATGTTCATAATGGAGAAACAGAACTCATCATGCCCAATTCTTTCTCTCAAATTTATGTCCTCTCTGGTCTCCATAATTTATTCATTCTACACAAACACACACATACACACACATGCATGCACACATGCACACATATATAACTTAAGTCAGATCCAGAATGATTTATTAAGAATAAAAGTTTAACAGAACAAAATATGCATTCATGGAGCTTATAATTGTTTTACACACAAAACTAAATTATCAGTCACTATTCTGATAAATAATTTGAATTGTGGAAAGTTCTAATCAAGCCTAATCAAGACAAGTAATAGTCATCCAGGTTACTTAGCTGACATATTACTAGCTTTGATGGGGAAGTGAAGAAAGAACTCTTTAGTAAGTTATATTCCAGTGATCAATCATCCCCCATCATATTTTGTTATAATTGCATCCCTTATCATATCTGTGATTATCTTGATAATTTATTTGTTTACTCCAGTGGTTCTCAAAGTGTATCCCATGTATTCACAACACTTTCAACATGTTTACAAAAATTGAAAACAATTTTTAATTATACTAAGCCATCACAGTATGCGATGGCTCGGTGCATGTTGGTGCAGTGGCAGCAAGCTGTACTAGCAGGTCATTGAACTCTTCATTGGCAATACTAGCAGTAAAACAAACAAATAAATACATAAAGCTAGTTTTACTTAAGAATGTCTGTTGGCTGTGAGCGGTGGCTCACGCCTGTAATCCCAGCACTTTGGGAGGCCGAGACAGGTGGATCACCTGAGGTCAGGAGTTCAAGACCAGCCTGGCCAACATGGCAAAACCTTGTCTCTACTAAAAATACAAAAATTAGCTGGGCATGGTGGCACGCACCTGTAATCCCAACTACTCGGGAGGCTGAGGCAGGAGAATTGCTTGAACCTGGGAGGTGGACTTTGCTGTGAGACGAGATTGTACCATTGCACTCCAGCCTGGGTGACAAGAGCAAGACTCTGTCTCAAAAACAAAAAAACAAAAAACCAAAAGAATGTCTCTTGATGAAGCACAAAAAGTTAATTTCACTGTATTTTGAGCTATTAGTACCTGATTTATTAATGTCCTGTTCTACGAAATAGGAAGTCTATGTTAAGTACTTCCACAGCATACCAGAGTATGATGGAATTCTTGAGGAAAAGTGCTTGTGAAATTAAGTTGTGAGCTGGACTAGAGACTTTTTCATAAAAAATTATCTTGGCTTGAATAAATGACTGAAGATTCTTTATTTCTTGAAAATAAATAAAATGAGCCTATCATAAAACTGATGGTATTTTGTTACCAACAATAAAATTAAAGCTTTGTATCTGCTACCATTGACAGCTTCCCAAGATTTAAAGTCTTTTTGATGATATTTGAGATGATACTAACAAATGCAATTATATATAGTGTAATCAAATGTGTCAACATTTGGAAGATCTTCATAAACCTGCGATTCATTATTTTTCAGTTGACTAATACATGATATTACAGAATCATGAATGGGTAAAAGATCCATTCAAAGTGCAAGATGAAAGGATTTGTATATAACAGAGTCTGGAAAGTTCACTGATATGACTTCAGATCCCACATTGCAATTCATTTTTACGAAGCTGCCTCCCTTCAGTGTAATATCAAAGAATAGCTGAAAGGCTATTAAAATATGACTACCTTTTCCAAGGTAGATTTTCTTTATACACTTCATCCAAAACAACATATAACAATATTTAACGCCAACACAGATATGAGAATCCAGCCATCTTCAATGAAAGTAGATATTACAAACATTTGCAAAAATGTAAAACAAAGACCCTCTTTTCATTAATTTTTTTAAATGGAGTTATTTTTTCATAAAAATATTTTCATTTTAATGTGTAATGACTTTCCTGTTATGTAGAAATAAATAAATAAAATCCTAAAATGCCACAGTGTTAATTCTGACTACAGTAAACATCAGTGGATATAACTCACATAAACAAAAGTTTTGATGAGATCTCAATAAAGTAGCCCTCAGTCCAAGGAGTTGGAGCAGTGCTCACTGGCCAAATATGCTGTCTCTCCCCATTAGAAGGTAAGGATCATGAGAACAGGGATCTTGCCTGACTGCCACCACTTTTATCTCCACTTTGTGGAACACAGCTGGCAAATAGCACTGAGAAGCATTTCCTCTGCAGCTGTCCATGCTTGCACATCTGGTTTTAATTCACCACACCCCAGTAAATACTGACCTGAAGGCCAGCAGCTTCTTTCCAGCTGTTGGCTGAGTCATTTTTACATGCCATGTCCAGGCCACTCAAATATCTCTTCTTCTTCCCTGGCCTAATCAAGTTATCACAGAGCACATGAAAGCCAGGAAAGAAGAGATGATATTTTAAAGTTCTACAAATATTATTTAGGAAAAATGTACTTGCTGATGATCAGCCACAAAAATGGAATCCAAACTTGATTGGAATACTTTAAATTACCCCACAGTTTTTAAGCATAGGGTCCTGGCAGAACTGTTAAGAGTTAAATATATCTGCCAATTTCTTTGTCTAATTATACTGAAGATCGTATTTACTTTTCCTACCCTTGTATATTGTGGATTTGTAAGGACTGCCTTTCTAAGAGTTGTCACTTCTTATCAGTTGAAACTTCAGAAATGGTGTAGGCTCTCTTAATATATTCCTATTGAAAATTACTCTGCAGTGGTGTTGTAATCCACAATTAAATGTTCGCAATTTGATTTGGGATCCACAGGAGGAAAAGGTGAAACATGATTTCTAAGTAGTTATGTTTACCATTATGGTTTAATGACGTGCACTAGCCATACAGATGCAAAAGTGACCTAACCTAGGGACCGGATTCTAGTACTTTATGCATAGAAGCAGCCAAGTGATTCTCATTAATGTTTATAGAAGTCAAACCCACTGTAAACCTTAAGGCAATGACTACAACATATTGCCTGGTGTTCTTACAAGTAAATACCATCTAAGAGAGAGTAATTTGGCACATGAATTTCAAAAATGACTTGTTATTCATGTGAACACCCACTGGAGATCAAAGCGCATCTAAGCACAAATAAAAGTTTCTTAGTTTTAACTAGTAGTTAGGAGTTTTTAAAAGCTGTAACTCAATAGAGAATGTTTAAGCAGAATGATGATCACAAAAGTAGTAGCACATATCTGCTGCAGTGACTAAATATATTTAGGACCTAATTTCTTTTTCCTTAAATCTGAAATATTGACAGATTTTCTACTATGTACTTGAGAATGAGAATAGTACTACACATAAGTTGCTAAGTGTAAGGATAATTATTTTTTGAATGTCTATCCTAGAAAGCTAAAAAGAACAGAAACAAAGTCACAAAAATAACCGTTTATAAACTGTGTACTTAAAAGGAAATTTGATTCTGTCCTTTGGCCTGGCTGGGAATAAGCTGGGAAGCTGTTACTCCATCCTAACAACAAGTGAAAAGCTGAATGAACTGAAAATCAACAGCCCTTCTTAGACCCACAGAAAAGTGAGGTCTCAGGACAAACCACTATGCTGAAAGTGGAGAAACAGACAAACAAGTAATGAGAATCACAGCATAGCAAAGCAGAAATCTCTGTAGGAAACAGTACCAGGTACTTCACGTTATACTTTCAACAAAAAATTACAAGGCATACTAAAAGGCAAAACATACAGCTTGAAAAGACAGAACAAGCACCAGAACCAGACTCAGATATGGCAGGGGTGTGGGAATTATAAGATTAGGAATATGAAAGAATAATGTTAAAGGCTTTGTTGGAAAAAGTAGGCAACATCCAAGAACAGATGGGCAATGTAAGCAGAGAGTTGGACATTCTAAGACACAATTAAATAAATTCTAGAATCAAAAACACTGTCACAGAAAAATTTTAAATGCTTTTAATGGGCTGGACATGGCTGAGGAAAGAATTTTCATACTTGAAGATATGTCAATAAAAACTTCCAAAATTGAAAAGCAAAGCAAAAAAAAGACTGAAAAAAAAATAGAATATTAAAGGATTTGAGACAATTACAAAAGGTGTAACATACAAACACAGGGAATGCAAGAAGAAAAAGAAAGAGAAAAAGGAACAGAAGAAATATTTGAAATAATAATGACTAAGAACTTCACCAATTAATGTGACACCAAACCACAATTTCAGGAAGTGGAGAGAACACCAAGTAGGATAAATGCCAAGAAGAAAAAAAAGTACAAAAAGAGAGAAGGAAAAAGCCCTATACTTATATTCAGGCATATAATATTCAAACTGCAGAAAATCCAAAATAAAGAAAACATACTGACTGAAGCCAGAGGGAAAAACATCTTATTTATAGAGGAGTAATTATAAGAATTACATCTGATGTCTCAGAAACCAGGCAAGCAAGAAGAGAGAGAGTGAAAAATTCAAAGTATTGAGGAAAAACCACCAGCCTGTAATTCTGTACCATGCAAAATTACCCTTCAAAAGTGAAAGAGAAATAAAAACTTTCTCAGACAAACAAAAACTGAGGGAATGTATTGTCAGTAGACCTGCCGTGCAAAAAGTGGTTTTTAAAAACATTCTTTAGAGAGAAAAAAAATTATACAGATCAGAAACTTGGAGCTACATAAAGAAAGGGAAACTTTAGGGAAGAAATAAGTGAAGATAAAATAAAATCTTCTATTTCGTTATTTTCAATTGAGCTAACAGACAACAGTTTGTTCAAAATAATAATAACTGATATATTCTATGATTATAGCTTATGTGTAAGTGAAATGAATGAGGGTAGTGATACATGGCATGGGAGGGAGGAATTAGGAATATAATGCTCTAATACACATATGAAACATGTGAAATAGAACATCTCTGTGTTATAATATTCCTTTAACACAAGAAAATGTGCAAGGTGTTATAAGAGAGTTAAACAGTTAGAAGTAATTTAAATTGGGTGGCTAGGGAGGGCCTCTCCAGGGAAGGGTATTTAGGATGAGACTGGAAGGATGCATCAGTTAGCCAGATGGAGAGCTATGAAGAGTGTTGTGAGCAGAAGTAAGAGAATGTGTCAAGTACCATGCATTTTGCCTCATGAGAGACACTGAAATAGAAAGAAGCTGTGAGATAGAGAAACGGAGCCCAGGGCAAGCTAGAGAAGGAGGTCGATTCAGTTCCCGTGAGGACTTTTAGGTGATTGGATGTTGGTGTGTTGGATTTTATGAGATGTGCTAACCTGGGGTACGACATGATCTTAGTTATATTATAACATAATTATGTTTGCTATGTGGAGGATTGATTAATTGTCACAAAGCAAGATTGAAACTACAAGGAACAATTAAGAAGCTACTGTGTAGTTTCTGTGAAAGGTGGTGGCTATTTGCTCTAGGTACTTAGAAGTGGTGTGGAAAAAAGTGAATAGATTTACACACACATATACCTGACATAAAAACAGAATTGTTATTTATTGGCTTATAAATTTCTAGCCATATTAGTTTTACTATAACATTGGCATAAAAGAATCAGGTGACGAAGATCAAATTTGAAGACTCTAGAGCACGCTCAGGCCTTGTCACAAAGTAATGGTAAAGAATACTTTGTTCTCTAACAAAATAACTGGAACTTTCAGTTTGGTTGTAATTTCAGTAGCATACGTTCTAAGTAAAATTTTCTTTCTAGATAATCTCTGAAATCATCTTTTCTTTCTTTGAAAATTTGTCCTTTAAAACTCTATTTCAAGGTTCTTTCTCATTTTCTTCTATTGGTGACATGGCCTCATTTTCTGTCAAGGAACCAACTGTTCTAAATTTCTTGAATCCCTGGCAATGCCTTTGAATCTTTCCTTTTTGTCATCTTCCAAATTTAACCATTTACCTTTATCTTCATATGTAGCTGTTACCACATACCTTCAATGCATTTTTAAATGATATAGTATTTTTCATAAGTCCATGCTGCGATAAATACCCTGGTACATGCCCCCGATGCACTTGTGCAAAACATCCCTAGGGTATCTCATTGAGTAATTCTCAGCTGGCAGCCATGTGCTCCAGGAATTCAGAAAATACTATCTTGCTGTCTCTGGCTTCCGTTAGTATATTGGGAAGCTCATTGTTGGTCTAATCACCATTCTTTTACGGAAAATCTCTGTTCTCTTGGCTGTTTTAAATGATTTTCTTTGCTTTGCTTGTTTTGTAGTTTTATTCTGTTCTTTCATGTACCTGGTGTGATGTTTGTTAGCTCTCCTGAATTTAAAGATTCATTTTGCTCATTAATTCTAAACAATTCTCATGTGTTACCTCTTAGACTATGATCCCACTCCACCCCTAACCTTTTTCTCTCCTCCTAAAACTCGGATCAGTAGTATGTTTGACCTTTTCATTTTCTCTCCTATACCTTTCCACCTGTCTTTTATATGTTTATTTTCTTATATTTTGGTTGCCTTCTACATAATTTCTTCAACTCTAACTTCCAGTTCAGTAATTGTCTCAGATGCTGTTTATTATATTGCTAGACATTCTGCTATGCTCTATTCCTAGTCTGCCTTTTCATTTTTAATCAAAATCTTTGTTCATTTAAAAGTCGTATTAAGGAATCTTACTGCATAATCTATAACTGATCACTCAAAAACCTTCTATGAAGCTCAACCGTAAAGAAAAACCCATAGATACACCGAAAATAGAATATCCTTACAGTTGCCTCAGAGGAAAGTCCTGTGTACAACCTCTGCCCACAGAATTAAATTCTGACCCTTCCACTTACTAGTGAGGTGATTTTGAAAAATTCCTTGACCATTCTGAGTCTTAGTCTTAATATCTGTATAAGGTAGTATTAGTTCCTATCTCCGAAGAATGTGGTGATGATTAACTTAGCAAACATACTTAGTATTCAGAACAGAAGGTGGAAAACAGAAAAAAAGGAAATATGAGGAAAAAGAATCAACAACTGATTTTTTTAAAAATCTCATTTAAAAACTACAGATTTCTCTAACAATGGCTCATTGGCTCTGTTAGGCATTAGAAATCACTACATAGCAAATCACTAACAGAGGAATAATTAAGTCAAATTGTGAATAACTCATTACTGCCAAAAAAATTAAATTGAAATTTTTAGAAAAAGCCATATGACAAAAAAATTGCCCTTTATTACAATGTGAGAATATCTGAAACATTTAGATGGGAAATCAATAATACATGCTAAATCAAGCCATTGCTGTGGCTGCTCACAATCCCATACTGAGGTAGCATGCCTCTATGTGGGTTCTGGAAAAGAGGTTTGTTATCCGGTAGTGATGACAGCCAGGGGCCCCAGAGAAGGGAGAGACATCAAATGAGAAATGCATCCTCCACATACGAGCTAGGAAATGGGCCTCAACACTGCAACTGTTGTGGTTTGCCCCAATTCAGCTGTGCTGGACATTAGAAGCAGGGGCCAGACACCTCATATCCACCGAGAATGTAACTGAGTCCGCTTTGCAAGAACCTCAACTTTAGATTCAAACAGCACAATTATCAAAATAGAAAACAAAGTTAAAATTCTTCCCAAAACAAATACCCTGCCCAGATGGTTTTATAGGTGATTTTTTTAACCAAACATCCAACACGCAAATGCTTAGAATTTTATGTAAATTCTTCCAGAGAATAGAAACAAAAATACTCAGCAATTTTATGAATATAAAAGATGCCACCCTTAGGTACTTAGTGTGAGGCATTTATTATGTCTGTGTCCCAGTAGAAATATAAAAGAATATTTGTGGCAACATTGGTTGCCATGGCCTCAAGTGGAAACAGTTCAAATGTCTAACAACCGATGAATAAATTTTGGCTTATTGACATAATATATCCAGAGTGGAAAATGGTGAATCAAAGCTAGACATCAGCCTGGACAAACTCAGAAATCTAATGCTGGGGAACAGAAAAAGAAGTCACAGAAGGGCTGGGCATGGTAGTCCCAGCACTTTGGGAGGCTGAGGGACACAGATTGCTTGAGCCCAGAAGTTCGAGACCATCATGGGCCACATAGCAAGATCCCTTCTTTACAAAAAAATACAAAAAATTAGCCAGGCATGGTGGCATGCCCTGTAGTCCTAGCTATTCAGGAGGCTATATTGGGGAAGACTGTTTGAGCCCAGGAGGTCAAGGCTGCAGGGAGTCCTGATTGTGCCACTGCACTCCAGCCTGGCCTGGGTGACAGAGCAAGATCCTGACTTGAAAAGAAAACATACAAAATGACTGCTTTATTGTAAGGTCAAACCAGGCAAATCTGAACAACATATTGTTTAGAGAATCATTTATAGGTGGTAAAACCTTTAAGGAAATTCAAGGGAGTATTTCAGAGGAACCTAGGCTAGCAGCTATTTGCCTCAGGGTGGGGGTGGGGAGGTGATGTGATGTAAGGTGTGCAGGGCAGGTTTTAAAAGAACTGGTGACATCATTTCTTTAGATGGATACATTGGTTTTAGCATCATTCTTTAAGCTTAAAATATACTAGATAAAATATTTTGTAATTTTGATATATTTAATAATTAAAAAATAATAAAAGCTAGAGGACATTTGAAGGAAGCAATTTAGACAGTTATTCCATATGTCATTATGATATTATTACGATGGCTCCTTAGTCATTCATGTTCTGAAATTCAAAGCATTTTTAATTTCTTCAAAAGTAAAGACAAATAAAAAATGTTTTGCTTATACAATTGGCTGAACAATTTGGAATATCTTTGCAGAGTGGTTTTAATTCAAATTCAAATTAAGTGGATTAACTGTGTCCTCTCTCACAGATAAATACTTCCTTTATTTCCTCCATGTTGTACTCTAAGCATTTAAACTATTTGCTTTCAGAAAGCTATTATCTTTCTTGGCATGATAGACAATTTCCAAATATTGCTGGTCATATTCGTAGATTTGAATGGGCCCAATTGACATCCACATCTTATGTGTCTTCTGAGATATTAACTGAAGCTTGCTTCAATCTCTGACTCTACAGAGAATTCCAGTGGATGTCAAATGAATGAACTGGATGGAAATGCAATCATTTAACAGTGAGCCAAAATAGGCCCTTTCCCTGAAAGTGATTTTTAGAAACAGTGTTCTCTGAAGCAGAACATTCTGGAGTATTATGTCCCTTAAAGCATTTGGGTCCTTTAGCTTAAATGCATATCTCTCCTCATAAGCCATTACATACCTTAGAATTCTGGAGTGCAAAAACTTGTTGCTTATAAATAGCATATTTATGTGTTAAATATCTGCAGCTTATGGGCCTTCGTTCCTTTTTTATTCTTATTGCCCCGAAGACAATTTCTAAAATGATTTTAGAGATATGGAGTAGTAAATGAGGTATTCCTGAGAGAGAGCCTGAAGTGAAAGCAGTTTAGTTTGAAATGTCCCAAGTAATCATTTGGTTTTATATGTGTGCTTCAAGGTAGGTTAAGGTGGGACAAGAGAATGAGCATTTGCTCTTGCACCTGTAATTAAAATGGCAGAATCTCAGAGTTTCCTGGAATAGAATCTCATGTCAAGTTACTAAGAAAAATATGGTGCACTTTTGGCATTACAAGCCAGCTATTGACAATGTGATGCAGATTTTGAATGAACAATTTGTTTTGTATTTCAACATAATATGCTTATAAAATCAAAAACTATTTGTATTAACAATTAAAATATTAGTTTCAGAATTTATTCATTTTCACATATATTAATTTTTCAGTGATCAGCACTTAGCTCTGGTTCCTGCTTTTCAGCTCGCTAATTGGTTCAAAATAAAATCAGGATTTAATGAAAACTATGTTCTTAACATAATGGTTTGAAGTATGTGATTTTCTTCTGGTTAAAACAAAAGAAGAGAAATCTTATGTGAACAATCTATGGTCTGAAACATTTACTACGGTTTTATCTTAAAATAATGTAATGGGTTACTGTGTCTACTTCAACAGCTGCCTTGAGGCTTTGTTTGTTTGTTCAAATGGCTACCATCAGTCAAAGGAGACAGGCATAGTCAGCTCATTACAGCCTTAGCTGATGTACTAATGTAACTTCTAAGTTGGCTTAAAATCAAACTTTCAAAATGCTTAGCTATTAAACAATAATTTTTTCTTAGCTGTATTTAGAAAAAAATGAGGATTTTGATCCTTTCTATATGGAAATGACGAACTTTAGTAGAAGAAAATTCTTTTTATTTATTTACAATTACTAAACTCTACTGCTTGTAAAACTTCAATTGGAAAATAATGTTTAAATCTTGTAGGTAGATATCTGTATGTGTATTTCTGAATTTGAATATGTGTATATATATGCATAATGACAGAATAAAGTAATTTAAATTTAAAATGTAACATAGATATGTAATCTATAACAAACATATAAATATGAATGTAAATATAATAGATACATAAACAACATATATACGAACATAAATATAAATATAACATATACATATAAAATATATGTAAATACATATAAAATAAAAGTATTTTTTACATATAAAATACCTTAAAAAGATTTTGCTTCAGGCTAAAGATTTTATATGAGTATTTATATTTCTACCTTTCTAACTTTAATATATTTAAAGTGACAGTTCTTTGCTATTTTTATATAATTTTTGAGTATTAATTTACCATTAATATGTTATTTTCTTGGTATCTGTAATAAGAAATATATATAGTGGTCTTTACCCTCAGGTCTTTATCCTGAGATAGAGTTCTTAAAATCCTTGCAGTAGGGGTGCTGGAGGAATCATTTGTTCTGTATTTGTTCTTTAATCCTAGTTTCTGACACAGAGCTCCTTTGTAATGTACTGAGTGACAAAAGCATCTTTTGTTCTAACAGGGTGGCTCTCAGTGGGCTCCTGGATAGCCTTAGAGTGAGGGCTGGTGTGTAATGAGGGGGTTGGAACTTCCAGCCCCACCTTCTAATCTCTAGGAAGGGGAGAGGAACTGAAGGTTGAGTTGATCATCAGTGGACAATGATTTAACCAACTACGACTGCATAATGAAACCTCCATAAAAACCCAAAAGGCTGAGTTCAGAAAGCTTCCAGATTGCTGAACACATAGAGATGCCTGGGGTTGGCTCCAATTTAAAAAAGGGCATGGAAGCTCTGCTTCTCCCCACATTTCTTGCCCTGTGCATCTCATCTGTCTCTCTGGCACCTGAATCCTTTGCAATGTCCTTTATGATAAATGGGAAAATGTAAGTGTTTAGCTGAGTTCTCTGAGTTGCTCTAGCAAATTAATGGAACCCAAGGAAGGGTCCTGGGAACCCAGGTTTATAGCTGGTCAGTCACAAGCTTGGGACTGTCACCTGAAGTGGGGGCAACCTTCTGGGGCTGAGCCCTCACTTGTGGAGTCTGGAGCTTCCTCCAGGTAGATAGAGTCAGAATTGAACTGAATCACAGGACACCACGCTGGTGTTCACAGAAGCATTGCCTGTGCTGGTGGGAGAAACCCTCACATACATTTTGGTAACCAGGTAAAGTGTTGCATTGAGTGTGATTGACTGTGTAAGAACGTAGGGGGAGAAACAGGTTTTCTGTGTGTTTTTTTCTTCAAATTAATTTATTATGAATGCGTAGATGTGTTATTTCATTGAAATTTTTCCTATGTTTCTTCTGAACCCCTGAATTAAATTAAATGTCAACTATATAGACCAGCTCTATGTGAAAAAGTTAAGTGCCATCCAATATTTCTTCTGCCTCTCTGCTGTCTCAGACAATCGATCCTGCCATCCCTCAGGAACCTTTAGACAGGGACTATGAGAGTCATGCCTTGTGAGCATTTCCCTAAGTTTCTGTTGTATGCATAATTATAAGGCCATCTAAAACATGTGTACTCGTTTTAGAGGAATCTGTGGTTAAAAAACAGAACATGTAGAATCTGTTCTTTTCACTGAGCAATAATTTTAATAATCCAAAAGAACACTGACAGGTGGGGTTTGGAGAATAGCAGACTGATGTCCCCGATTTTCAGGAGAGCATATTGCTGACACCTAATCAGACACCCATGACAGAGCTGGGCATGTTATCATCACACAGAAATACACTTGAAGTGATTTTTAATTTGGGGTGTATTTCCTACACTGTTGAACTTAAGTAACCCCTCAGTTGAAATGTTTAGCATTATGTGGAATATTAAGTGTCAGTGACTCAAGAGTATTTTAGATTGCGTTTATTATAAGTGAGTTCTAACTGCCATTCAATCTTGTAATAGAGCTCTCATTTTAATTATTTGTACTTCGCCCTGTACAAAATAAATAAATAGAGTTTCTAGTTATACTAAAGCAAATTTTATGTCTAAATAATTTGTATATTGACCTATGATTATATTTATAACTCTTTGTTTAGAGACATGTAATACAGTAATTTTACCATGTGTATAATAAACATTTGTTTACAAATGGAAAACAACAAAATGTATGGGTTTTAAAATAAAAATAAAAAACAAGATAATCTTTGTTTTACCTTAGTTATCTTTCTTCTTTCCTGTATTTTTTGTGAGTTTATCAACGACAAAGTGAATTCTCCGAATCTTACTTGTAAAATACTTTTTTAAAGTACTATATACTTCTAAAGAGGCTTTATATATTTATTCTATTTTCATCTGTGCTTATTTATTTATGAAACACATGAAAATAGATATAAAAGAAAAGGCATTAGTGTAAAAACTGTTATGAATTTGCATGAGTGGATATGCACTTCATTGTTTTAACAAGAAAGGTATAAGCTTTTGTTTGTACATTTGTGGTTGCTTTTTGCCATTAAGGCTAAAGTATAGGATGTGGTGTATTCTGTTACTTGGCTCTCACATATCCTTTTGTGTAGCATCCTGTATGCTGAGAACAGGTTTTGCAGACTGGAGTTCATGATTCCTGGAACCTGGAAGTGGCTATGGCCAAGAGCACGTCATAGGGTAAAGGCTGGGCTGGTGGACACTGCCTTCCACCATAACCTCCAGACAAATCACTTTACGTGCAGATTTGTTGACTTTCTGAAGGTGAGTGAGACAGAGTTAAGTGATTCTTATTCTTACACTGGTATCATTGAAGTCAACTGTTAATCTCCAATTCAAAAACATAATATTTTAGCTTTATTTGCCCCGCCCGGTCAGTTGTCCAAATGGTAATGTTTCAATCCTATGTTTCTTCTTCTTGGTTATTTTCCTACTTATGATTGATTTTATATTTTGAATCTATGTGCAGCTCCGAGAAAATGTTTTAGCAGGTGGGAAATTTGTAAAATATACTAAAAATTCATAAATAATTTATGACTGTTTCATAGCAATGTAATCATTCAATACATGAGATAACTGCCAAATACTTGTTTTATTCTTTTGTTCTCTTTCTTTCTTTTTCTTTGTCCCTGCAAAATTATCATTTAAATATACTCTTATTTCTGTTTATAAAATATAACACACATTTATTTTGGAAAGGTTAGAAAATAAAGAAAATATAATAAGCCAACATTTTTATCCGAAATCCCTTCACTCAGAGAACCTCTGAAAACATTTTGTTTAGAGCTTTTCAGTTTTTCTCCCTTTAAAATACACATTGGTCTCACAGTACATTGTAATTTCATGTCTATATTCAGCTTTATTCATACAACAACATAGCATGAGAACTTTCCCCTGTGTTTATATATCACAAGAGCTAGTTTCGCACAGAATTTAACTAAGAATTCTCCTCTTACTGGATTATGATGCTATTTTACAGTTTTAACAACTTTCAATAATATGAAATTAATCATGGTTCATAAATTATCCTGTGCATATTCAATAAACACTTAGGCTGTGTCTTGAGATATTAAATTATTGAATCAAAGTGCATGAACATTTTAAATAATTTTTATATATATTAACATGTTGTCTTACACATGTGCACACCTACACATAATAGCATACAATTTCATCAAGAAATTGGTCATTTCATCAACCTCTACTGAACACCAAAAACGACCTCTACTGTATATTAAAAGCGAAAAGCACAGTCAATTTAGAAATTAGGCCTAATGAGCCCATTAACCAAATGGGCATTAATTTGGTTCTAAACTTGCTAGCAAGCAACAAATGGGACAGGGCAACCTTATGACAATATAATTTGTGATGCCAGAGACAGAAATTCAATAGGAATTCTTAGAAGGTAATCTTTCTAAAGAAGCTAAAAATGATTATACATATTTATTATTGATACAAGCAGTTTTTATTGGGTGGTTTCTTTTAAAAATCATGAATATGGAGTGCTGGAAACAAGTTAAAATGTAATTCCATAAAATTAATTTTCCAGAAGGTCTATGTAGTTTTCTCAAATTGCCCATATTGCTTTCGGTCTCTAAAGACAGGTATGTAAAAAAGTAAATTTTAGGATACAGTGCAAGTGCAGATGGGTTGAACTTTCTTTCAAAACCTTGTCTTCGAAAGCATGTCTCAACTGAGCTTCTCTTAAATAGTGGGTGATGGTGAGTCAGAGATTATACACTGTATTTTCAATGGAATCACAGAGTAAATTTATGTATAGGGCTTTTATTTAACATAAAAGAAAGGAGTGATGTAAAAAAAAAGCATTTTACAACTCAAGAAGACATGAATTTCATCATCTTTGTTCTCAGAAAGAAAATGCATGTACACAAGACAAAGACAAGAACATGATCCTTTTTTTAAAACACCGCTGGGCTTTGGCTGCAGATTCCAATATAGAGCTTGTGAATTAGATAGCTCAAGTGGACAGAGCTTTTTGCCAAAATAGAGGTGTCCTAGAAGTATAGCAACCAGAGAACTAGGTGGTCTTTTGTTTTTCTTCATGCTCTACTGACCTCAATCTTCTCTCTTACAATGTTGGTGTTTAAAAAGTGTTGTAGAATAGGAAAAGAGCTCAAGAACAAAACAGCAGGTGTATACAATTCTCAGACTCACACATCCTGGGCTTTCTCTATCATTTACATATATACTTTGCAAACAGTTCTAACTTTTAACATTGTAGCCAGCCTTCATTCAAAAGATTATTAGGTAATTTAAAAACAAATTATAGTGAGAAGGGGATGATACCAGAGTATCAGCAATATTTTATCAGAGCAGAAGGGTTTAATTGGCCTGTCTACATATTACTCCCATATTATAGACTCCATATGTATAGAAATATTATTAGGATTACTCTCTATGGAATCAAAGGTCAATAAAAAGCCAGTAATGTTACAGATCCTTTAATGTTATTCCTTATAAATAGAATGTTCTGAAGTAGAACATGTGTCTGAAGCTATTAATTCCTTATGTGTCACTGATGATGTGACAATCATCATGCATACCTATCATTTTAAAACAAGGCAGCATCAATTTATTTCTTTTCTTGTCATAATGGAGGAGAAGAAAAGATAAGATTCTCTTAGAGAAGAGAAATTGTCATCTATATATCTTCTAATATATACACAAATTTATAAATTTGAATATTACTCATCATGATTAAGGGGAAAATTCCCTTAAAGATTAAAGATTCAAGGATAAGTATTTTATGATTATTACATGCTGAAAAAGAATATTCTTATATATGTAATGCTTCATTTTTTAAACTCTATTAAATTATTTCTTTCAGTGTGCTTTATTTAAAATCCTATTTCATCCAGCAGAATCAACAACTCTTTTTTTCTGTCCTGTCTGTTCTGAGATTCTCTCACAAGCAGCTGCTAATTAGGAGAGCCTGTGGTCTCAAGCCTCTGTACAAAATCTCATTTGTCAGCACTAGGTGAAACAGTGCAATCCTAAGAAAACAAAGTGTATAAAAGAAAAAGAAAAAACATAAAACATGGATTATGGGGGAATGCAAGATTTTGCTTCTATCAAAGTGGTGCAAATGTTTTACAATTTGTTTACCTTTCAATGTGGGGGCCAAATATTAGTTTTTAATTTAACTAGTCAAAGATATCAATATTTTACTTTATGGGTTCATTCCTGATATTCATGATCAGAAAGGCGCCTCAATTTCTGGTGCAAATCAGCCTTCCTGTTATATTCTTATAATCTCCATTCCAAAGAGCTTCTCTGGGTGTGCTCCTCATCTCAGGCCAGACAACACCCATTCACCAATTGTTTGGCTCAATTATCTATTGAGTCATCCTTGACTCTTTTCACTCACATTCTATATCCAAAACATAAGCAAAGCCTGTTGGTTTTACCCTCAAATACACCAAAAATCTGAGAGTTTCTTCTTACCACTGAAGTCACTACCTTGGTGCAGGCTGATGCTATCTCTTGTTTGGATTATCCAAGTAACCTCCTCACTGGGTGCCCTGCTGTAAACCCTGTGGTCCTACCCCTTCTGCCACCCATCAGCTGTGTGAGTGACCTCCTGAAAATGTAACTCAGATTTGTGTGCTTTTTCACTAAGAACCATCCGTTGCTTCCTCTAAGCACTTTGCTCAAATGCCACCCTATCATCAAGGACCTTCTTGACAACCCAACATTAATAGTATGTCCTATTGCTCACTCTCCCAGTTACTCTGTTTTTTGTTTTTTATTAATTTTTTTAAAAAAGGTTTGATTTGCAAACTTATTGTAAAGATAGTAGAGAATTTCCATATACCCTATACCAACTTCCCCCAGTAGTAACATCTTATATAAGGATGATACATTTGTCACAACTAATGGACTATTTAATTTTAATTAAAATTCCTTAATTCAGATTTCCTCAGCCTTTTTCATAACGTCCTTTTTCTGTTATAGGGTCCCACCTACGATGCCACATAACATTTAGTTATCATGTGGCATTAAGCTTCTCTTGACTATGACAATTTCTCAGACTTTTCTTGTATTTGATTACTTTGACAGTTTTGAGGAATAATGGTCAGGTATTTTGTAGAATGTCTCCACAATGAAATTTGTCTGATGTTTTTCTCATGATTACACTGGGCTAATGTGTTTATTGGAGGAAGAACAAAGAAAAAATGTCATCCTCATCACATTGTATCAAGAATACCTCTTATCAATATGATTCATGATTGCTGGTGCTAAACTTTATCACGTAGCTTGAAGTAGTTCTTGTCAGTTCTCTTCTCTGCATAGTAACATTTTAAAAACAATTAATTTTCTATATTGTACTCTTTGAAATAAGTCACCATGGTCAGCCCACACTTAAGAAGAGGGAGTATGCATTTGGAATTTTTCTTTGCATAGAAGTTTCCTCCAGGGGGTGGAGCCAAGATGGCCAAAAAGGAACAGCTCCAGTCTACAGCTCCCAGCATGAGCGATGCAGAAGACGAATGATTTCTACATTTCCAACTGAGGTACTGGGTGCATGTCACTGGGGATTGTTGGACAGTGGGTGCAGGACAGTGGGTGCAGTGCACTGGGCCTGAGCCAAAGCAGGGCAAGGCATCGCCTCACCCAGGAAGCGCAAGAGGTCAGGGAATTCCCTTTCCTAGCCAAGGAAAGGGGTGACAGACAGCACCTGGAAAATTGGGTCACTCCCACCCTAATATTGCACTTTTCTGACAGTCTTAGCAAATGGCACACCAGGAGATTATATCCCCCGCCTGGCTCGGAGGGTCCTATGCCCACGGAGCCTAGCTCATTGCTAGCACAGCAGTCTGAGATCAAACTGCAAGGTGGCAGCGAGGGTGGGGGAGGGGCACCTGCCATCGCTCGGGCTTGAGTAGGTAAAAAAAGTGGCCAGGAAGCTTGATCTGGGTGAAGCCCACCACAGCTCAAAGAGGCCTGCCTGCCTCTGTAGACTCCACCTCTAGGGGCAGGGCATAGCCAAACAAAAGGCAGCAGAATCCTCTGCAGACTTAAATGTCCCTATCTGACAGCTATGAAGAGAGTAGTGGTTTTCCCAGCACACAGCTGGAGATCTGAGAACTGACAGACTGCCTCCTCAAGTGGGTCCCTGAACCCCAAGTAGCCTAACTGGGAGGCAACCCCCCGTAGGGGCAGACTGACACATCACACGGCCGGGTACTCCTCTGAGACAAAACTTCCAGAGGAAAGATCAGGCAGCAACATTTGCTGCTCACCAATATCTGCTGTTCCGCAGCCTCCGCTGCTGACACCCAGGCAAACAGGGTCTGGCGTGGACCTCCAGCAAACTCCAACAGACCTGCAGCTGAGGGTACTGACTGTTAGAAGGAAAACTAAGAAACAGAAAGGACATCCACACCAAAACCCTATCTGTATGTCACCATCATCAAAGACCAAAGGTAGTTATAACCACAAAGACGGGGAAAAAACGAGCAGAAAAACTGAAAATTCTAAAAATCAGAGCACCTCTCCTCCTCCAAAGGAACGCAGCTCCTGACCAGCAATGGAACAAAGCTGGATGGAGAATGACTTTGACGAGTTGAGAGAAGAAGGCTACAGAAGATCAAACTTCTCCGAGCTAAAGGAGGAAGTTCAAACCCATGGCAAAGAAGTTAAAAACTTTGAAAAAGGATTAGATGAATGGCTAACTAGAATAACCAATGCAGAGAAGTCCTTAAAGGACCTGATGGAGCTGAAAACCAAGGCACAAGAACTACGTGACGAATGCACAAGCCTCAGTAGCCGATTCAATCAACTGGAAGAAAGGGTACCAGTGATGGAAGATCAAACGAATGAAATGAAGTGAGAAGAGAAGTTTAGAGAAAAAAGAATAAAAAGATATGAACAAAGCCTCCAAGAAGTATGGGACTATGTGAAAAGACCAAATCTATGTCTAATTGGTGTACCTGAAAGTGACGGGGAGAATGGAACCAAGTTGGAAAACACTCTACAGGATATTATCCAGGAGAACTTCCCCAATCTAGCAAGGCAGGCCAACATTCAAATTCAGGAAATACAGAGAATGCCACAAAGATACCCCGCGAGAAGAGCAACTCCAAGACACATAAATGTCAGATTCACCAAAGTTGAAATGAAGGAAAAAATGTTAAGGGCAGCCAGAGAGAAAGGTGGGGTTACCCACAAACAGAAGCCCATCAGACCAGCAGCTGATCTCTCGGGAGAAACTCTACAAGCCAGAAGAGAGTGGGGGCCAATATTCAACATTCTTAAAGAAAAGGATTTTCAACCCAGAATTTCATATCCAGCCAAACTAAGCTTCATCAGTGAAGGAGAAATAAAATCCTTTACAGACAAGCAAATGCTTGTCTGCCAGGCCCGCCCTAAAAGAGCTCCTGAAGGAAGCACTAAACATGGAAAGGAACAACTGGTACCAGCCACTGCAAAAACATGCCACATTGTAAAGACCATCAAGGCTAGGAAGAAACTGCATCGACTAATAAGCAAAATAAACAGCTAACATCATAATGACAGGATTAAATTCACACATAACAATATTAACCTTAAATGTAAATGGGCTAAATGCTCCAATTAAAAGACACAGACTGGCAAATTAGATCAAGAGTCAAGACCCATCAGTGTGCTGTATTCAGGAAACCCATCTCACGTGCAGAGACACATATAGGCTCAAAATAAAGGGATGGAGGAAGATCCACCAAGCAAATGGAAAACAAAAAAAGGCAGGGGTTGCAATCTTAGTCTCTGATAAAACATACTTTAAACCAACAAAGATCAAAAGAGACAAAGAAGGCCATTACACAATGGTAAAGGGATCAATTCAACAAGAAGAGCTAACTATCCTAAATATATATGCACCCAATACAGGAGCACCCAGATTCATAAAGCAAGTCCTTAGAGATCTACAAAGAGACTTATACTCCCACACAATAATAATGGGAGACTTTAACACCCCACTGTCAACATTAGACAGATCAATGAGACAGAAAGTTAACAAGGATATCCAGGAATTGAACTCAGCTCTGCACCAAGTGGACCTAATAGATATCTACAAAACTCTCCACCCCAAATCAAGAGAATATACATTCTTTCCAGCACCACACCACACCTATTCCAAAATTGACCACATAGTTGGAAGTAAAGCACTCCTCAGCAAATGTAAAAGAACAGAAATTATAACAAACTGTCTCTCAGACCACAGTGCAATCAAACTAGAACTCAGGATTAAGAAACTCACTCAAAACCACTCAACTACATGGAAACTGAACAACCTGCTCCTGAATGACTACTGGGTACATAACAAAATGAAGGCAGAAATAAAGATGTTCTTTGAAATCAATGAGAACAGAGATACAACACACCAGAATCTCTGGGACACATTCAAAGCAATGTGTAGAGGGAAATTTATAGCACTAAATGCCCACAAGAGAAAGCAGGAAAGATCTAAAATTGACACCCTAACATCACAATTAAAAGAACTAGAGAAGCAAGAGTAAACACATTCAAAAGCTAGCAGCAGGCAAGAAATAACTAAGAGTGGAGCAGAACTGAAGGAAATAGAGACACAAAAAACCCTTCAAAAAATTAATGAATCCAGGAGCTGTTTTTTTTAAAAGATCAACAAAATTGATAGACTGCTAGCAAGACTAATAAAGAAGAAAAGAGAGAAGAATCAAACAGACACAATAAAAAATGATAAAGGGGATATCACCACTGATCCCACAGAAATACAAACTACCATCAGAGAATACTATAAACATCTCTATGCAAATAAACTAGGAAATCTAGAAGAAATGGATAAATTCCTTGACACATAACGTTCTCCCAAGACTAAACCAGGAAGAAGTTGAATCTCTGAATAGACCAATAACAGGTTCTGAAATTGTGGCAATAATTAATAGCTTACCAACCAAAAGAAGTCCAGGACCAGATGGATTCACAGCTGAATTCTACCAGAGGTACAAGGAGGAGCTGGTACCATTCCTTCTGAAACTATTCCAATCAGTAGAAAAAGAGTGAATCCTCCCTAACTGATTTTGTGAAGCCAGCATCATCCTGATACCAAAGCCTGGCAGGGACACAACAAAAAAAGAGAATTTTAGACCAATATCCCTGATGAACATTGATGCAAAAATCCTCAATAAAATACTGGCAAACCGAATCCAGCAGCACATCAAAAAGCTTATCCACCATGATCAAGTGGGCTTCATCCCTGGGATGCAAGGCTGGTTCAACATATGCAAATCAATAAATGCAATCCAACATATAAACAGAACCAACAACAAAAACCACATGATTATCTCAATAGATGCAGAAAAGGCCTTCAACAAAATCCAACAACTTTCATGCTAAAAACTCTCAAAAATTAGGTATTGATGGGACGTATCTCAACATAATAAGAGCTATTTATGACAAACCCACAGCCAATATCATACTCAATGGGCAAAAACTGGAAGCATTCCCTTTGAAAACTGGCACAAGACAGGGATGCCCTCTCTCACCACTCCTATTCAACATAGTGTTGGAAGTTCCGGCCAGGGCAATCAGGCAGGAGAAAGAAATAAAGGATATTCAATTAGGAAAAGAGGAAGTCAAATTGTCCCTGTTTGCAGAGGACATGATTGTATATCTAGAAAACCCCACTGTCTCAGCCCAAAAGCTCCTTAAGCTCATACGCAACTTCAGCAAAGTCTCTGGATACAAAATCAATGTGCAAAAATCACAAGCATTCTTATACACCAATAACAGACAAACAGAGAGCCAAATCATGAGTGAACTCCCATTCACAATTGCTTCAAAGAGAATAAAATACCTAGGAATCCAACTTACAAGGGACGTGAAAGACCTCTTCAAGGAGAACTACAAACCACTGCTCAATGAAATAAAAGAGAACACAAACAAATGGAAGAACATTCCATGCTCATGGATAGGAAGAATCAATATCATGAAAATGGCCATACTGCCCAAGGTAATTTATAGATTCAATGCCATCCCCATCAAGCTACCAATCACTTTCTTCACAGAATTGGAAAAAAACTACTTTAAAGTTCATATGGAACCAAAAAAGAGTCTGCATTGCCAAGTCAATCCTAAGCCAAAAGAACAAAGCTGGAGGCATCACACTACCTGACTTCAAACTATACTACAAGGCTACAGTAAGCAAAACAGCATGGTACTGGTACCAAAACAGAGATATAGACCAATGGAACAGAGAAAAGCCCTCAGAAATAATACCACATATCTACAACTATTTGATCTTTGACAAACCTGACAAAAACAAGAAATGGGGAAAGGATTCCCTATTTAATAAATGGTGCTGGGAAAACTGGCTAGCCATATGTAGAAAGCGGAAACTGGATCCCTTCCTTACACCTTATACAAAAATTAAT
Organism: Hylobates moloch; assembly: GCF_009828535.3. Classification (NCBI taxonomy): domain Eukaryota; kingdom Metazoa; phylum Chordata; class Mammalia; order Primates; family Hylobatidae; genus Hylobates; species Hylobates moloch. The sequence continues at coordinate 115,139,855 of NW_026652276.1, forward strand.
TCAAGATGGATTAGTGACTTACATGTTAGACCCAAAACCATAAAAGCCTTAGAAGAAAACCTAGGCATTACGATTGAGGACATAGGCATGGGGAAGGACTTCATGTTTAAAACACCAAAAGCAATGGCAACAAAAGCCAAAATTGACAAATGGGATCTAATTAAACTAAAAAGCTTCTGCACAGTAAAAAAAACTACCATCAGAGTGAACAGGCAACCTACAGAATGGGAGAAAATTTTTGCAACCCACTCATCTGACAAAGGGCTAATATCCAGAATCTACAATAAACTCAACAAATTTAGAAGAAAAAAACAAACAACTCTATCAACAAGTGGGTGAAGGATATGAACAGACACTTCTCAAAAAAAGATGTTTATGTAGCCAAAAGACACATGAAAAAATGCTCATCATCACTGGCCATCAGAGAAATGCAAATCAAAACCACAGTGAGATACCATCTCACAGGAGGTAGAATGGCCATCATTAAGAAATCAGGAAACAACAGGTCCTGGAGAGGATGTGGAGAAATAGGAACACTTTTACACTGTTGGTGGGACTGTAAACTAGTTCAACCATTGTGGAAGTCAGTGTGGCGATTCCTCAGGGATCTAGAACTAGGAATACCATTTGACCCAGGCATCCCATTACTGGGTATATACCCAAAGGATTATAAATCATGTTGCTATAAAGACACATGCACACGTATGTTTATTGCGGCACTATTCACAATAGCAAAGACTTGGAAACAAGCCAAATGTCCAACAATGATAGACTGGAGTAAGAAAATGTGGCACATATACACCATGGAATACTATGCAGCCATAAAAAAGGATGAGTTCATGTCCTTTTTGGGGACCTGGTTGAAGCTGGAATCCATCATTCTCAGCAAACTATTGCAAGGACAAAAAACTAAACACCACATGTTCTCACTCATAGGTGGGAATTGAACAATGAGAACACATGGACACAGGAAGGGGAACATCACACACCAGGGCCTGTTGTGGGGTGGGAGGAGGGGGGAGGGATAGCATTAGGAGATATACCTAATGTTAAATGATGAATTAATGGGTGCAGCACAGCAACATGGCACATGTATATATATGTAACAAACCTGTACTTTGTGCACATACACCCTAAAGCTTAAAGTATAATAAAAAAAGATTTCTCCTTTCTCCATTTTTATTTATTTATTTATTTAACCATTTATTTATATCTATATTGACATATGGATATTTATTTTATATTTAACATTATACTACAAATACTACTTTGCTTTCTTGCGCCAATTGTTTCAAATTTGGCCCCTTGGAGCTCTTCAGTTTGCTTCTCAGTTCCTTCGATATGCTTGCATCTTTGTGGGTCTTTTCTGTTTGTTTGTTAGCACTATTTTACTTTCTGGTGCAACAAGGTAATCCAGATTCATCTTGTGGATTTCCTACTACAGTACTAGAATCAGCCATTTCTCCAAGGATTCCTGATATTTTTTATCGGAGAAATATGTTAGAAACCAAGATCAAGGCACTAGACTGTCTCCAGGGTATTGTTTCCAGGCCCTGTCAGCTGACGGAATAAAGAAATGTACGTGTGTATACATATCTGAGAAGATGTATACAAACATATATCTTGGAAAGATATCTGCACTCCCATGTTCACCGCAAAATTATTCACAATAGTCGAGATATGGCAACAACATAAATGTTCCCTGATGTGTGAATGGAGGGAAGAAAATGTCATACACAGATACAATGGAATAATATTCATTCTTAAAAAGAGAAAGAGCCTGTAATCCCAGCACTTTGGGAGGCCGAGGCGGGCAGATCACGAGGTGAGGAGATCGAGACCATCTTGGCTAACACGGTGAAACCCCGTCTCTACTAAAAATACAAAAAATTAGCCGGGTGCGGTAGCGGGCACCTGTAGTCCCAGCTACTCGGGAGGCTGAGGCAGGAGAATGGCGTAAACCCAGGAGGCGGAGCTTGCAGTGAGCCGACATCGTGCCACTGCACTCCAGCCTGGGCAATGGAGGAAGACTCTGTCTCAAAAAAAAAAAAGAGAAAGAAATTCTGCCATATGCAATGCCATGGATGAACCTGGAAGACATCATTTCAAGTGAAATAAACCAGTTACAGAAGGACAAATACTGCATGATTTAATTTGTATGAGGTATCTTAAATAGTCAGACTCATAGAAACAGAGTAGGATGGTAGTAGCCAGGAACAGGTAAGAGGGGAAATGGGGAGTTGATGTTCCATGGGTATGAAGATGAATAAGTTCTAGAGAACCGTATGACACTGGGCCTAGATTCAACAATATTATACTGTGTACTTACAAATTTGTTAAGTGTGTAGAATTCATGTTATGTGCTTATACCACAATGAAAAATGAAATAATACAAATAAATAAAATATTTAAATATATCTACATTTAAATATAAATAAATAAAAATAAATGATAGTGAAGAAAACAAAAAATATTTATGGATTTTGACACTTAATGTGTTATATTCATCATGATATCATGTAGAATAGTTTTACAATCTCAAAGAATCTCCTGTCCTTCACATACTTAACTCCACCCTCCCAAATCCCTTGAAACGACTGATCTATTTACTGTCTCTGTAATTTTGTGTTTTCCAGAATGTCATAGAGTTGTAATCACACAGTATGTAGCATTTTCAGACTGGCTGTTTCACTGAGCAATATGCATTTAAGATTCATCCGTGTCTTTTCATGACTTATTTATTTTAAAATTATTAATATTATTTCTTATAGATCTTAGTTTTTTAGCCCAGTTTTAGGTTCACAACAAAATTGAGCAGAAGGTACAGAGGTTTCCCATATCCCTCTAACTCCTCTATGCATAGCCTATTCCATTATCAACATCCCCCACCAGAGTGGGGCATTTGTCAGAATTAATGAGCCTACATTGACACACCAGAATTGCCTAAACTATGTACCATACTTTAGGGTTCACTCTTGGTAATACACATTCTAGAGGTCTGGATAAATGTATAATGACATGTATCCACCATTGTGTCATACAGAATAGTTTCATTCCTCTATAAATTCTCCGTGTTCCATCTACACAACCCCCACCCAGCACCTGACACCATTGTTCCTTGTAATATCGCCATAGTTTTGCCTCTTCCACAGTTGCATATAATTGAAATTATACAGTATGTAGACTTTTCAGATTTGCTTCTTTCACTTAACAATATGTATTTAAGTTTCCTCCATGTGTTTTCCTGACTTCATAGCTCGTATCTCCTTAGCATTGAATAATATTCCATTGTCTGGATGTACCACACTTTATCCATTCACCTACTGAAGGGTATCTTGGTACATATGAATAAAGCTGCTATAAACATTCATATGCAGGTTTTTGCATGGACATAAATTTCAGCTAATTTTGGTAAATGCCAAGGAGCATGATTGCTGGGTTGTATAGTAAGAGTATGTAATTTTTGTAAGAAACTGCCAACTCTCTCATTCTGTAGGCTGTTTACTCTGTTGATGGTTTCTTTTGCTGTGCAGAAGCTCTTTAGTTTTATAAGATCCCATTTGTCAATTTTTATTTTTCTTGCAATTGCTATTGGCATCTTTGCCTGTTCCTATTTCCAGAATGGTATTTTCTAGGTTATCTTCTAGTATTTCTGTATTAGGTTGGTGCAAAAGTAACTGCTGTTTTGCCATTTCACTCTGTCGCCCAGGCTGAAGTGCAGTGGCATGATCTCGGCTCATTGCAGCCTCTGCCACCTGGGTTCAAGTGATTCTCCTGCCTCAGCCTCCTGAGTAGCTGGGATTATAAGCACCTGCCACTGTGCTTGGCTAATTTTTGTAGTTTTAGTAGAGAGGAGGGTTTCACCATCTTGGCCAGGCTGGTCTTGAACTCCTGACCTTGTGATCCACCCGCCTCAGCTTCCCAAAGTGCTGGGATTACAAGCGTGAGCCACCAGGCCCAGCTCAGCCCAGCAATTACTTTTGCACCAACCTAATAGTTTTAGGTTTTACATTTAAGCCTTTAATTCATCTCGAGTTGATTTTTGTAGATGATATAAGGAAGATGCCCAGTTTCAATCTTCTGCATATGGCTATCCAGTTATACCAGCACTATTTATTGAATAGGGAGTTTTTTTCTCTATTGCTTGTTTATACTGACTTTTTCAAATACCAGATAGTTGTTAAATATGTGGCTTTATTTCTGGGCTCTCTATTATGTTCAATTGGTCTATGTGTCTGTTTTTATACTAATACTATGCTGTCGTGGTCACTGTAGCCTTGTATTAACAGTATAATTTGAAGCTGAATGATATGATGTCTCCAGTTTTTTTTGTTGTTTTTTTTTTTTTGCTTAGGATTGGGTATTTGGGCTCTTTTTATGTTTGATATGAATTTTAAAATAGTTTTTTTTTCTAATTCTGTGGAGAATGTCATTTGTAGTTTGATAGGAATAGCACTGAATCTGTGAAGTACTTTGGGCAGTATGGCCATTTGTCAATATTGATTCTGTCATTGAGCATGGAATGTTTTTTCATTTGTTTGTATCATGTCTAATTTCTTTCAGCAGTGTTTTGAAATTATTGCTGTAGATATCTCTCACCTCCCTGGTCAGCTGTATTCCTGGATATTTTATTATTTTTGTAGCTATTGTGAATGGCATTGTGTTTTTGCTTTGGCTTTCAGCTTGGATGTTGTTGTATAGAAATGCTACTGATTTTTGTGTACTGATTTTATATCCGGAAACTTTGCTGAAGTTATTCAGATCTAGGAGCTTTTAGGCAGAGTATGCAGTTTTCTAGGTATAAAATCGTATTTTCTCCAAGCATAAATAGTTTAACTTCCTCTCTTCCTGTTTGGATGCCTTTTATTTCTTTCTCTTGCCTGTCTGCTCTGGCTAGGACTTCCAGTACTATGTTGAATATGAGTGGTGATCAGGGGCATCCTTGTCTTATTCTCAAGGCAAATGCTTCAAAATTTTGTTTATTCCATATAAGGTTGGCTGTGGGTTTGTCATAGATGGATCTTATTATTTTGAGGTATGTTCCTTTAATGCCTGGTTTGTTGAGGGCTTTTAACATGAAGCATGCTGAATTTTATTGAAAGCCTTTTCTGCATCTGTTGAGACAATCATATGGTTTTGTTTTTAGTTCTGTTTATGTGATGAATCACATGTAAAATTTTTGAGAGGACATTATACTTAAGAGCAATAATACACTGTTAAAGAGAAACTGAGAGGGAAAAACATGTTTTACATGTGTTGAACCAAACTTGCATTCCAGGCATAAAGCTTACTTGATTGCATTAGATTAGCTTTTTGATGTGCTGTTGGATTCAGTTTGATAGTATTTTGTTGAGGATTTTCGCTTCTACATTCATCAGGGATATTGGCCTGAAGTTTGATTTTTTTGTTGTGTGTCTGCCAGGTTTTGGTATTGGGATGATGCTGGCCTCATAGAATGAGTTAGAAAGGAGTTCCTTCTCATCAAGTTTTTGAAATAGTTTCAGTAGGAATGGAACCAGCTCTGCTTTATACATCTGGTAGACTTCAGCTGTGAATCCATTTGGCCCTGGCCTTTTTTTGGTTGGTAGGCTTTTTATTACTGATTCAATTTCAGAGCTCATTACTGTTTATTCAGGAATTCAGTTTCTTCCTGGTTAAATCTTGGGAGGTTGTATGTTTCCAGGGATTTATCCATTTCTCCTACGTTTTCTAGTATGTGTGAATAGGTGTTTCTGAGGGATATTTTGTATCTCCATGGGGTCAGTGGTAATGTCTCCTTTGTCATTTCTGATAGTGTTTATTTGGATCTTCTCTTTTTTCTTTGTTATTGTAACTAATGGGCTATTAATCTTATTATTCCTTCAAACAACAAACTACTAGATTCATTGATCTTTTGTATGTTTTTTCTCATCCTTCAAGAAGAAGTTTTTAATTTTAATTCCAGCCAAATTTGTTTTTCATGAATTGTACCTTCATTATTGTAACTAAAATGTCAGCACCATACCCAAGGGCAGTAGGTTGCCTCATGTTATCTTCTAGGTAGTATTTTCAGAAAAAAATTTGAGAGGACATTATACTTAAAAGCAATAATACACTGTTAAAAAGAAACTGAGAGGGAAAAACATCTTACATATTAGGAACACAAATTCAAAAACATAATAAAAATTATATTTCTGAAAATTGGATTAGATATAAAGAATATCAAACATGGCCATTCTACCATACCTTAAAACAATAGAAAGAGTTCAAAATTAGGAGACAAAATTTGAAGGGAAATATAGGATACATGCAAGATATATAACAGTACTCTATATTGTAAGAACATATGAGAAAATATAAAGAAGACAAAAGAAAAGGACGCTATCAAAGAAGCCAGGGAAAAAAACTTCATTGAACTAAGAATAGATGTAGTACTCAGATGGAATATGTTAATTGAATATTGAGAAAATTCTCACTTGACAGGATAAGGAAAACCAAGAGAACCTCCTATAAACTTTCAGAGAGGAAAGAAAATAAACAAGCACTTGCAAAAAAACAACTAGCTTGGCACAGGATAAATGCAATAAGGCAATGAAAACATTATACAGAACTCATAGAAAAAACATATAATTTTAATTTATTATTCTACATTCCCAGCCAAACTTCCATTAAGGTGTAAGTTTAAATCATATTGTGACTCAATAGGAATACCACAATGCACAAATTTTGGAATCAGAAATAGATTTCTCAGTTTAGTAATAATGTAAATAATGTAATAATGAAAAATTTTAAAAATAATAAAATAGGAAAGTCACAAGGTACAATTTTAATAATGAGAAAGAAATACACACTGATCATACTTACCTCTTACGTATAGCAGTAGAGGGTTGTGTTGATGAGTTATGATATACATCCTACAATTTTTTCTTGTACATACCAGACTGGAAAGAGAAGGGGAAGGTAAAAACTTTTAAGTGTCCGCTTGTGTGTTTCTTCTCCTGTAGGATAAGACTTGTTATAAATTACTTAGGAAGTGCATTTATAAGACACTTAGGTAAATGAAGCCTGGAGCCAAGCAGAAGTTATGCAAGGAGGGCAAGAGGGAGAAGGTGAGTAGATGTGAGTGTTAGAAGAGCTGTATTTTGTGGCTACTTCAAGCTGATTATCAACCCAAACAATTAGCAAAGTATGCTCAGATACAATACCTCATGTGGGAGATTGGGAGGGATTGATGTTTGACATGATACAGAACTGAACTGCACCTAGACTGACCAGATGAGTCCTACATTGGATGAATCTGGCAATCAACTAAAGTGGAGTTTTGATCCAAAAGTTGCAGGGCATCTGTGAGGCACTACGACTGCCTTTAACAACCCTGCACCGTCCTTCTACCACACCTGGGAGAGGTCATCTAGGTTTAATCTGAACCACAAGTTACAGTATACATTAGCTAACACATGAGTTGATTTTTTTTAAGTATAAGAAACATACTTTTGATCATATAAGTGTGATGCTTAATGCATTTGTCAAGCATATTTATAAAGTGAAAGAAGCATGATGCACAAATTGCTGACATAAACACAAGTAATAATCTGGAACTCAAATTTCAGAATACTAAAAAAAACTCACATGAAATAAGGGAAGGAAATAATTCTACATTCTTCTATTCTTGCTTGCCTGGACTAATTTTTAGAGATTGTTAGAAAAATAAAGACTGATAACAATTTGTAAAACATGGAGGGTATCCATTAGGAGAAAAAAATAACATCCAGAGCAGGCAAAGATAGTTGTAGTCTAGCAAAAGCTGAGAGATGGGAAAAGTAAAAGTGTAAAATATATGTAAGACAAACTAAGAGCAGAATTAAGAAGTACATAATTACTTTGTTTAAAGGCAAATAATTTCTGATTGAATAGTTTTTTTAAAAAAGACACACACTACATGCAATGATTATATTTAAACCATAGAAAGAATAGTGTGAGAAGGTGATACGGTTTGGATATGTGTCCCCTCCAAATCTCATGTTGAAATGTGATCCCATTGTTGCAGGTGGGGCCTGCTAAGGGGAGGTGACTGCATCACAGGGGCAGATCTCCCATGAATGGTTTAGTGCCGTATCTTTGGTGATACGTGAATTCTCACTCAACGTGAGATCTGGTTGTTCAAAAGCCTAGGACTACCCCCTCACCACTCACTCTCCATGTGACAGGCCTGCTCCCCCTTCACCTTCCACGATGACTGTGAGTTCCCTGAAGTTCTCACCAGGAGCAGATGCTGGCACCATAATTCCTATACAGCCTGCAGAACAGTGAACCAATTCAACCTTTTTTTAAAAGTAAATTACCCAGCCTCACATATTTCTTTATATATAGCAAAAATGGCTATAGGCAAAAGGACATATTTGGGATGTAATGGCCCAGAAAATAAACCACCTGTATTATTTTTTCCCATAAAATTAAACAAACAAACAAAAACAAAGCAAAACAAAATGAACCATTATAGTTTAGCTCCAAAGTTTTGGGAAAAGTTTTCTCTGTTTTGTCAGAATATAGAAATGTGTTTTTTATTTTGACTTAAAATATTTTGTACTCTGAAAACCTAAAGTTAAACTGCATAAGTGTATTTGCATTTCCAAAATGAACAAAACAAAGAGGAAAAGGAGAGAAATAGAGAGTTGAGGGAGAGAGTGCAGAAATGTCTCAATTACCCTGGTGTGCGGGGGGAGAAGCACTCCCAAGAGCCTAGTTTTCAAAATTCAGCATTAATTTAATGGTAGATCAAAAGAGCAAGGGAAATGGAGCAAAGACAGCCAGTTTGCTGCAATGTCTAGCCCCATAACTTGGAGCTACATTTGCTTAAATCCTGAGCTTCAAGGAAAGATGGGCTTAAGGCCCTGTGAACCTATGTGTAACGAGCACCTGGCACATTAGAACCAGCCTTGCATGCAATTTCTGTAAATGGCACCACTCAGTTCTGTTAGAATTAAATCTAGTTCAAAATCTATGAAATATCAGACTTGTTTCACCTCTTAGCTTTATCATTACAGAATCCTGGGTTATTTCTTTTCTATCCCATGCTTTCTCAATAAAATCCCTTAACATCTGACTCTAATTTTGTTCCACTCTTTTATATTAAACCAATTAGATAATCCATTAAACAAATGGGAGGAAATAGCATTACTGATATGTTGCACTTGCGTTATGAAGTTAATTGGATTAACTAAATTAGCTCTTTTATATTCAAGCTTGGATATGTTTTTAATGTTGAAAGCAAGAAATCATCAAGAAAACTCCCATTTCTGTGATTTTTTTCTCTTCATTATAAAGCAGAGGTCAGTGACACCACATACTGTCAACAAGCCTAAAGTTTAAAGAAAAGAGAGAGAGAAAAAAATAAAGTTAAGGAGAATACAAAATAAACAAGAAAAGAATCACAGAAATTTAAATAAGATATAGGATCTGTAATTCCATTTAACCTTACTTAGGGAGTAAGAGTAGCAAAACCATGCAGCAAAATGATTCTGGACATTTTCTCTGGCTTCAAAACAACATGACATTCCTGGGTAAGACAGCATTGGGATCATGGATAAATTCAGGGTCCATAGTTTTCGATGGTATGAAAGGGCTTTGCTTGAGAGTAAAACCCTGCTCAGGAAATCTTGGATACCTTGCCTCAAGGCCTGGATCAACCTTAAATTCAAGTTATCCAGACACTAACAGCTGTGGTTGTTTCATGACACAGCCCAAGTTTTCCAGTCAGAGTTAATGTTGGAAATCTCCAGTCTGGGTGGAAGGTGATGTGTCCTGACTACCCACTGGAGAAGCCTGATTATTCACCTTCACATCAAACAGCACATTGCACTTGGAAATTGTACTTTCTAAAGTATGTAGATGATCCATTACGTGGTGTGTTCTAAAATAATAGTCTGATTCTAAAATTTGTATTATAATATTCAGTTATTTTATATTTAGAAGCAAACATTGTTTTTGGATTGTATTAATTAAAATTTTCTGTTAAGAGGCAAACTTGGAATGTCTGTGAATATACAGTTCTTGATTCAGAGCAATGCTAGTCATCACTAAGGTGCACAAATACTAATTAAAATGTAAAAAGAGGTAAGACCTTATGATGTGCAATACTTTCATTTTATTATTATTGTTATAGTGAATAAAGCTTGGTGTTTTTAGTCAAAGAATGAATCTGACTTTTACAGAGGAAGGTAGTAAAATTAAATGACTAATTATTTATAATACTTTCAATAATTTGCCTAAAAATTCAGAAATTAAGTCGTAAGTCTGAGTTGTAAATAATAAAAGACTTCAGAAATTCAGAATTAAGTGTATTTCTATATTGTAGATAATTATTGGCTTTTTGTTCCATAATTGTCACACAGTATGCACACATGTATATTAGCATATACAGTTATATTGCAACACTTATTTTATTTACATAACATATAGGATATGTATATCTTAAAACAAATCCGGGATCTCAGTCAATTATAAATTTTTTTATCCAAATGATTACAATTCGTAACAAATTACTTTTTTCTTTCAATTTTTTCATGCAAATTAAACCTAGATTATGTCTACATAAAAATATAGTAGATTGCCCAGATAATAATAGACTAAAATACTAATTCTGCTTCTTTTTGTTCCCTCAAACTAATCACATGCAACAATGATCACAAGAATCAGTAAACTCCTTTTACTCTGGAACTAGGAAACATTCATAAGCAGAATTCCATTTATAAGAGAGCTCTGACAAGTGCTTTGGAAATAGGCTAAATTGCAGAAATGCTGAGAGAAGACGGAAGCCTCCTGGATCACAGACAGACCAGGCAGAGTGTAGTCTCCACATGCAGTGGGAATGCTCTGTGAGGCAGGATCAGTGACCACCCCTCGCTGAAGTTGCTATCATGTGGACAAGTGGCAGGAGCTGCCTGAACCTCCTGTGCCATTGCTGATACATGGATGTGTTAGCAGACACCATAAGTGAAGAGTTTTATAAGTGCAATATTAAATTCTGGCAAGAGTGGCTTGAGGTTAGTCCTTCCATACCCTTGAATTCTGAATAAACTATTCCAGTAAAGTGCAATTTGGTGAGGACTGAACTCTGATCATTTTTTCTCGCTCAAATTCCTTTCTAAGGGGCCTGGGGAGTCATGTCTTACATACCATAAAATCTCATTAAACAGGTTTTTGTTATTGTTGCTTGTTTGTTTGTTTGTTTGTTTTTTGACTTGGAATATTGTGGACAACTTTCCAACCTGACTCTGCTATGGCGGAACATGACAGATAGCAGACTCCCTTTACTCAACTTACGCATTCCTTTCTACTGAGCCCGAGTCTTTAGACAAGCTGAACTCTTTCAACCAGTTGCCAAATAAGAATTCTAAAACCCACCTATGACTTGTAACTTCCCACTTCAAGATGTCCCACCTTTTCAAGTTGAACCAATGTATAACTTCCATGTATTGATTTATGATTTTGCCTGCAATTCCTGTCTCCCTGAAATGTATAAAACTAAACTGTAACCCCACCACTTGGGCGCTCTTTCTTAGGACCTCTTAAGACTGTGTTACCTGAGCCACAGTCACTCACATTAGCTCAGAGTAAAAATCTTAAAATATTTTGCTAGAATTTGTTTTTTCCTTCGTCATTGGCTATCTGACCTTAAAATGTGAATCCAGCTGGAATCCCACACTGAGGAGACGCACTGGGTGTTCTCATTTTGTTCATTTTGCTCCGGTCTCTATCCTTTACCCCAAGCCCGGCCCTGGGAGGCTGACTTCTGTATGCTGTGTTCTCCCTTCTTGCTTCCAGTTGAATCTGGTTAGCAGCAACATAGGCAGGAGATTAGAACGTGAGAGAAAATTAAAGCTGCGCTCCTCTGGGGAAAGGGAAGCACATGGGTCAGCTATGCGGTATGTGTGCTTTGTGTGAGAATGTTTAAAGGATACCTCCTCCCTCCAAGTGGAATTATTTGATGGTGTTTTCTCCCCACTTTGCCAAATTATAAGCAAGCAGTTCTTAAGAAATATAAACATATTGATACAAAATTTGCTTTTGAACAAGTTATTTTTGAAAATCTTAAAAAAATGTGCAAAACATGCTTTTACCTTCAACCTGTTTACAGGTTGCTTTTGTAATGTAAAGCAGTGCAACTAAGTGGCTTGTGTTTGAGACAGCTGAAGCACTGACAAGGATCTGTGAGAAGACTCCAGGGGGCTCCTTAGCCAAGTTTCAGCACAAAGGCTTCATGACCATCACCGAATGCTGACAAAGCATAAGTCTCAGTACATCTCACAAAGAATAGAGTTTTCAGTGGATCATCGCACAGACTGGAAGCAATTCCAAACCCCTCCTGCAGACTAGAGAAAAATGTTATACAATGAATTCACGTATCAAAACATCAAATTGTACCACATAAATGTGTACAATTACAAAGTACCAATTCAAAAAACTTAAAAAGAATAAAGAAATGTTGTTAACAGAGGTCAGTGGAACACAGCTGAGGTCAGCAGCTGGGGCAGTGAAAGACTGATTTCCCTGACAGCATAGTGTTATCACCTATCCTCATCTCCTTCTGTCTCCCTCATTAGCTCACTCCATGCTTATTAAGAACATACTCATTGTACTAACGAAGTTTGTATGTTATTAGCAACATAGCTATGTATTGCCTATATTTTACAGCCCAAAGCGAAGGGTTTTACATTTAATTTTGCAATAATAATAAAAATAAAACAGTCAAAGAGAAATTTGGTTTCAGACCAGGTGTGGTGGCCCGCATCTGTAATCCCAACATTTTGGGAGGCTGAGGCAGGAGGATCACTTGAGCCCAGGAGTTTGAGATCAGTTTGGAAAACATAGAGAGTTCTCACCTCCATAATATTTATAAATAAATAAATAAATTTGGTTCAACATCCCAATAAAGTGCATAAAGTTAAATTCATAATATAATTTTTTTTTTTTTTTTGAGACGGAGTCTCACTCTGTCACCCAGGCTGGAGTGCAGTGGCGTGATCTCGGCTCACTGCAAGCTCCTCCTTCTGGGTTCATGCCATTCTCCTGCCTCAGCCTCCTGAGTACAAAATTTTATTTTTAAATGACTTTTTAATTACATAATTAACATATGAAGATACACAAGCAAATAAGCACAAAACCCATTACAGAGGATGATTAATTCTCTCTGTTGGCTTCCAATCTAATTCCAGTTCCATATTTATTTTCTGAAGCTGATCATATATGTTAGTTTCATGTGATACATTTAGACGCATAACTATGTGTATGTGTACTGATATAAATATATGTTACTGTGTTAGGTGTCTTTTTAAAGGATATATTGTATGTTGTATGTTAGTACATATATTGTATGTTAGTCCTTCCATACCTTTGAATTCTGAATAAACTATTCCAGTAAAGTGCAATTTGGTGAGGACTGATATATTTTTTATAATATATCTTGGGAAGCTATCCAAGGAACTTTATATGGATCTAGCTATCTATTGTCAACTGTGAAAAAGTATTCCATAGTACAAATATAGCAAAATTTAATAGCCAAAAATTAGTATTTAGCATACATTGTATATTTTGAGTACATATGTATATACATACACACAAATGTATTCTCAAAATATTTCATTTGTTTTGAATTTTATGAAGTCCTTTGTTCCATAAATTTGTTGCTTAATTTAGGTAAGTTAATAATAATAATTCATTTTATTTATGGCATTTTTGCTATTTGAGAAAGACTTTTCCTACCCCCAAGATTCTATATCTATGTGCTATGTAAATTGCAGTTTTTGTTTCATTCATTGTATTCTTTAGTATTCAAATTATATAAATACTTTCTATACATTAATATAAATATTAACAATGGAGCTATAAAAAATTTAAAATAATAATAAACATAAATGATCAATTTATATAAATCTCAACCTCATTAGAAAGTAGGATAAAAATTGGAACAACAAAGAAATAATAGTTTTCATTGATAAAAACAAGACTGTTTAAACTTTGATCATATTAAGTTTTGATTTAAGAGTGGTTAAATTGGTACGACCTCTCTCAAGAGCAATTTAGAAGTAATAATTTTTTTCTCTCTGCAATATAATTTCTAGTTTGATATCTAGAAATATAACTACACAAAAAAGAACAAATAATGCTATCTATTTAACAATTTTTAATAGCCAAATTTTAGAAGCAATGTAATACTTTTAACAAGAGAATGTTAAACCACTTGTGTGATTATACAGATTTGTCTTTCTGTGACTAACTTATTTCACTTAGCATAATGTTCTCTGGGTTTGTCCATATTGATACAATGGCAGAATTTTCTTCTTATGTCATATTTTCTTTAACTATTCATCAGTGGATATTTAAGTTGTTGCCATATCTTGGCTATTGTGAAAAATACCACAACGAACATGGAAGTTCAGATATCTCTTTAAGATAATGAATTTATTTCCTTTGGATAAATATCCAAACTGGGGTTACTAGATTATATGGTGATCCTATTTTTAATTTTTTGTGTAGCCTTCATATTGTTTCCATAATGGCTGTACACATTTACATTCCTATCAACAGCATATAAGAGTTCTTCTTCATATCCTTGTTAGCACTTGTTATCTTTCATAAAAATATTTTTATTTTTGATGCATTACATTTGTATGTATCTATGGGGTACATGTGAAATTTTGTTACATGCATAGAATGTGCAGTGATAAAGTCAAGGTACTTAGGGCATTAATCACCTGAGTATTTATCATTTCTATGTGTTGGGAACGTTTCAAGACCTCTCTTCTAGCTATTTGGAAAAATGCATCACATCGTTGCTAACTACAGTTACCCTACTCTGCTATCAAACATTATAACTTATTCGTTTTATCCAACTATGTTTGTACCCATTAACCAACCGCTCTTCATCACCCCTCCCTTCAAAACCATACACCTCTCCCAGCCTCTGGTATCTATCATTCTACTCTCCACCTCCAAGGGATCTTTTTTTATTTCCCACATATGAATGAGAACATGGGATATTTGTTTGTCTGTGTTTGGCTTATTTCACTTAACACAATAATCTCTAGTTTCATCCATGTTGCTGCAAATGACATAATTTCATTCTTTTTTATTATGGCCAAATGGTATTTCATCAGGTTATATACATGTCATATTTTCTTTATCCATTCATGCATTGATAGACACTTAGATTGATTCCATATTTTTTATATTGTGACTAGTGCTGTAATAAACAAGGAAGTGCATGTATCTCTTTGATATATTAATCCCTCTTTGTTTGGGTAAATACCCAGCAGTGGGATTGCTGGATCCTATAGAAGTTCTATTTTCAATTTTTTGAGATATCTCCATACTGTTATTGATAGTGACTCTACTAATTTAAATTCCCAGAGTTTTCTTTTCTCTCCATCCTTGCCAAAATCTGTTATGTTTTTTTTCTCTTTGAAAGTAGTCATTCTAGTGATTAGTGATACTTAGTGCTTTCTCACATATCTGTTGGCCATTTGTATGTCTTCTTTTGAGAAATGTCTATATATGTCCTTTGACTGTTTTTAATTTTTTTTTTGCTGTTATTTTTATATTCTGGATGTCAGTTTCCTGTCAAGTGAGTAGTTTGCAAATGTTTTCTCCCATTCAAAATGTTGTCTCTTTACTCTGTTGTATCTTTAGCTGTGCAAAATATTTTTTTTGTTGTTGTTGTTGCCTGTGCTTTTGAGTTCTTAGCAATAAAATCCTTGCCTAGACTAATACCCTGAAAGGTCTTACCAGTAAAATCCTTGCTTAGACTAATACCCTGAAGAATTGCCACTATGTTTTCTTCTAGTAGTTTTATAGTTTTAGACTTATGTCTAAGTCTTTACATCATCTTGAGTTGATTTTGTATATGGTGAGAGATAGGGGTCCAGTTTCATTCTTCTGCACATGGCTATCAAGTTTTCTCAGAAGCATTTATTGAAGAGAGTTTTTTCCCCAATGTGTATTCTTAATGACCTTGATGAAGATCAGTTAGCTTTAGTTTAGTCATTCTAACAGGTGAGGTGATATTTCATTTTGGCTTTAATTATCCCTTGGCCATTTGTTTGTCTTCTTCTAAGAAATATCTATTTAGGACCTTTGCTTATTTTTAATCAATTATTTGTCTCTTTTTCTATTAAGTTGTATGCGTTCCTTATTATATTTTCATATTAACACCTTATTGGATACATGGTTTGAAAATATTTTCTCCCTTTTCATACGTTGCCTTTTCATTTTATTGTATGTTTTGTTTGACATACAAAAACATTTTAGTTTGATGTAGTCCCACTTGTTCATTTTTGCTTCTGTTGCCATTGTTTTGATGTCATATCCAAAAGACATTTTTTGAGACTAATATCAATAAGTTTTTCTATTTTGTTTTCTTCTAGGTGTTTCAGTTTCAGGTCTTACCTTTATGTCTTTAACCCACTTTGAGTTTATGTTTGTGTGTGTTTTAAGACAAGGGTCCAATTTTATTCTTTTGCATGTGAATATCCTGTTTTCCCAACCCCATATATTGAAGGGACTAACTGTTCCGCATTGTATATATTCTTGGAAAATTTTCAAAGAGTCATTGACCGTACATGAGTGGGTTTATTTCTGGGCTTTCTATTCTGTTTCATTGGTCTGTTTTTATGCCAGTACCATACTGTTTTAATTACTATAGTTTTGTAATACAATTTGAAATCAGGAAATGTGATGACTATAGCTTGGTTGTTGCTCAAGATTGTTTTAGCTATTCAGGGTCTTTGGGGTTCCATTCAAATTTTAATTTTTTTCTATTTCTGTGAAAAATGTTAGGTGCTATGGATATTTCACCAATATGTATTCTTTCAATCTATGAGCATCAGATATCTTTCTATTTATTTGTGTCTTCTTCAGTTTTGTAATCGATATTGTAAAGTTTTCAGTGGACAGATTTTTACCATCTTGGTTACATTTCTAAGCATTTTATAATTTTTTATGTTGTGAGTTTGTTTTCTTACCTTATTTTTCAGATAGTTCTTTGTACATGTATAGAAACACAACTAGTTTATGTATGTTTATTTTACTAAATCAACTAAATTACCAAATCAACTTTACTAAATTTGTGGATCTAACAGTTTTTTGGTGGAGTTTTTAGTGCTTTCTGTACATAAGTTAATGCCATCTGCAAACACAGAATATTTTACTTATTGACTTCCAATATGGTTGTCTTTTATTTCTTTTTTTCTCCCTTTTTGCCTAATTGCTTTGGTTATGATTTCTAGTATTTTATTGAGTAGAGGTAATGAAAGTGGACATCTCGTCTTGTTGATAATTTTAGAGAAAAAAATTTAGTTTTTCTTCACTGAGTATGGTGCTAGCTATAGTCATATATGTTCTTTATTATTTTGTAGTACATTTCCATCTATACCTAATTTGTTGAGAGTTTGTATAATGAAAGGATGATGAGTTTTATCAGATGCTTTTTATGCACCTATTAAGATGATCATGTGACTTATAATCCTTCATTATATTAATGTAGTGTATTACATTTATTAATTTGCACAGATCAAACCATCCCTGCATCCTAGAGGTAAATCACTTTTTACTTATCATAACATATGATCCCTTTAATGTAGCTTTGAATTTGGCTTGGCAGTATTTTGTAGAGAATTTATGCATCTGTGTTCCCAGGCTGGAGTGCAGTGGTGTGATCTCCACTCACTGCAATCTCTGCCTCCCAGGTTTAAGTGATTCTCCTGCCTCAGCTTCCTGAATAGCTGGGATTACAGGCAGGTGCCCCCATGCCCAGCTAACTTTTTGTATTTTTAGTAGAGATGGGGTTTTGCCATGTTGGCCAGGCTGGTCTTGAACTTCTGACCTCAAGTGATTCACCTGCCTTGTCCTCTCAAAGTGCTTGGATTACAGACATGAGCCACCCATGCCTGGCCACTTTGTCTGGTTTCAATGTCTAGGTAATATTGGCCTTGTAAAAGGAGTTTGGATGTGTTTCCTCCTTGACAACATTTGAGAAGAGTTGAGGACTGGTTTTAATTATTTAAATGTTTAGTAGAACTCACCAGTAAAGCAGTCAGGTCCTGGGTTTTTCTTTGTTTTGGGTTTTTTGATTACTGATTCGATCTCTATATTTATTATTGCCCTCTTTGGATATTTTTCTTCATGATTCACTTCTGGTAGCTTGCATATTTCTAGGAATTTATCCATTTATTCTAGGTTATCCAATTATTGAGGTATAATTGTTCATAATAGTCCCTTATATTTGTGATTTCTGTGCTATTAGTTGCAATGTTTTTCTTTTTTTTCTGAGTTTATTTATTTGAGTCTTCTCTCTTTTACTCCTGGGACTTCCATAATTCATATATCAGGTCTCTCACAATCTAATAAATTCCATAGGCTTTTATTTTCATCCTTGTCATTCTTTTTTCTTTTTCTACCTTGACTGGATAATTTTACTCATAGGGTTCCATATATTTCATAGGCTTCCCAAATTCTTTCTATTTCTTTGATTTTTTTTTTTTTTTTTTTTTTTTCCCTTGGATTATTTCATGTGACCTGTCTTTGAATGTATAGATTCTTTCTTCTGCTCTATCCAGTCTGCTGTTGAAACTCTCAATTGCATATTTTATTTCATTCAATGTATTCTTCAGCTCCAGAGTTTCTGTTTGATTCTTTTTATAATTTCTATCTCTTCGTTGAATTTCTTGTTTGTTCATATATTATTTTTCTGCTTTTTGTTGAGTTGTTTATCTGTATTCTTTTGTAACTCACTAAGCTTCTTTAAAATTATTTTGAATTCTATGTAAGGCAACTTATAGGTCTCAATTTTTTGTGTTTGATTATTAGAAATTTGTGCTCCTTTGGTGGTGTCATGGTTCCTTGATTTTTTGTATTCCTTTCAGTCTTGCTTTGCTGTCCTTGCCTTTGAAGAACAAGTAATCTTCTCTCCTCTTTACTGACTGGCTTCAGGACAGAAACATCTTCATATCTCAGCCTGGCTAGAGACTCTTTGGCTCTTTCTATCTTTTCTATTATCTTCTCCATACTTTTGGATCCCTTTTGAAAAATAATTTTTATGATTATATGCCTTCTCTCAATCCTGCAAAGCCAGGGTAGTTCCTTGATGTCTTCTGTTTTTCCCTGGAGTGGTGCCCTGCAATACCTAACTTTGTGTCTTCCTTTGCATCTCACAATGTTAAGCGCAATGTCTAAGCATGCTCGAGAGTTATATGTAGAGGCTCACAATTGCTCTCTGCTGCACTGTGTGGGGAGCCAGCCATGGAGTGACAGGGAGTGAGGTGTGTGATGCATTGGGTATGCCTGTGAGGCCTTGGCAGGTCCAAGGTAAGTTTTTTTGAAGTGGTTCATGTGTGGACTTACTGATGTAGTACATTAAGTGGTTGGTAGGACCCAGCTTTGGTTGAGTACTGAGTCCCTGTTGGTATGTCTTCTCTGTTCTCTGCTCCCAGCCCCTCGCAACCATGCTGATTACCTCAGCATTCTGGGTGGGGTGGGAAAAAGTGGATTTTTGGGGCAGCATCTCGCATAGCTGGGAAAGCTGAGTGCTCACTCAGCTTTATCCTGTGCTCACACTTTATCCTGTGAAGGAAATCGTGTGTCAAGAGTGTTTGTTGACACCGAGCTGTGATGCCTGTGGGAGGGGTGACAGGAGTAAAGTATCCTCTTCAATCCACCTGTTCTCAGATTTTTTGCTCCATAGTGTGTTGGATTTTCCTGATTTGACTCCTGGACTTTCACACAGGGACTCTCGTCTGCCAGTGGCTGTCAAAATTGATGCTTCTGTGCAGAGATAACAGCAAAATGCTCCTATTCTGTCATCTTGCTGAAATCATCACCACTACCAGTGGTTTTAAGCATCTTCATTTTATTGATTTAATATTATTTTAATTTTGTTTGAATTAATTTACTAAATTGCTTTAACTCTATATTTTCACAGAAATCCAAAACCTGAGAAATTCACAGTTTATGTTGTATATATTCAAGTAACACTGAAATAAAGATAATTTAATATGTACATTCCACAATATTTTTTAAACACATTACTCAGAATAGAGAAACACTTTACTGTGAGGGTTATAGACACCTGAATTTGGATCTCAGACCTAATAAATTTGTTGTTCATTCTTATTAATAAAAAACTATGTGGGAGAGGAAGTCACTGTAAATTATTCATCAAGGAAGGGCAAAATTAAGAAAACACACTAGGAAGAATTAACACATACGCTATGAATGTGGAAGAAACTTGGCGGGAAGTCAGCTACAAGCTAGCTAGACTGTCTCAGGTACAAGGGGCAAAAACTAGGATACAGTATTTGAGAATGAAGAAGCAGTTAAGACACTGGAAGCTATGGTTAAATATTTCTGACTGATTAAATTTGAAAGTGAGTTAGAATAGAGGAGAACATGCCCCACGTCTTCTTTAAAAGCATTGAGGCAAATTTCATTATTTTATTAAGAATTAATACCGTTTTGGCAGTCCTCTGCTTTGCTATGACAGCACTTGATTTCTCTTCAGTTTGCCCACAACACACAACAAAGGAAGACGCAGATAGTGAGAATGAGGGAAATCCTAATGAAAAATAATGTAGATGACATACATGAACAAAATAGTTCACATTGCCACAGCAAAAATTTAATACTGGACCCAATAATAGACTATATTGATAGCAAGAGGATCTATTTTACTTTCCACTTCATTCTGTGTTGCTGTAGCACAATTTAATAGAAATACATTTAACTTTTTAACCATAAATGTCTATGTATTTGAAAATGTTTCTGAACGGCTCAATATAGTCACATCTAGGTAGTTACAATAATTGTAAAATAAGTAATATAAGATATAAATTTTTAAATGGTTTAACATTAAAATAACCTATTTTATTTATTATGCTAGTATTTTAATATTAAAATAACCAATCATAATAAACAAAAAATATTAGTCACACTAAAATTCACCTTAATAAATACTGAATAATTTAGAAGTTTAAAAAAATCTCAGGACAGGCTGGGCATGGTGGTTCATGCCTGTAATCCCAGCACTTTGCAAGGCTGAGGTGGGCAGATCACTTAAGGTCGGGAGTTCAAGACCAGCCTGACCAACATGGAGAAACCCCGTCTCCACCAAAAATACAAAAATGAGCCGGGCATGGTGGCACATGCCTGTAATCCCAGCTACTTGGGAGGTTGAGGCAGGAGAATCACTTGAACTCGGGAGGTGGAGGTTGTGGTGAGGCAAGATTGTGCCATTGCACTTCAGCCTGGGCAACAAGAGCAAAACTCAGTCAGAAAAAAAAAATCTCAGAACAAAAAGTTGTTATATGACTATAAAAGCTGTATTTTATGTTCAAATTCCAAAGATAGTATGAACTTTTTTATTCCTTCTAAAAATACCAAATATATTTGTTTTTATAAATGCTTGTAATAGAGTTATTTTGGAAGCCGAGATTGTTATATATTTTACCTTGGATATTTAAACCCTTTTCTGTGGCTTTCTCATTTAGTAATGATAAAAAGCATTCATTTCTTGTTTCTGTGTGCAAAGCTTTTAAAAATTTCCTGGTATATTGTTGGCAAGGGACCATTAGAATACTTTGATTTTGAAATTCTATTGCTTTAGATTTTGTTGCATTCCCTTAACATGCTGAATATTGAAGCATGTTAGTACGATAATTGCAAACATTTCCTTGAAGTCATTTTATCTGTCCATATTTCAAATAGGGAATTGGTTTCTGAATATAGAGCACTAGTTCTTTTTATTATCCTCTGAGTGCTAAATTTTAAAGCAACTTTTATGAAAGCCAGTGGAAGTTTTTTCTGGTGCCAATTCATTTTTATTTTGACTTGATAATGAATGCTTAAGATCTTGATATGAACTTGAAGCAAAATACCTGAATGCATAGTATTTGATGAATTAACAGCAAGGATAAGAATGCATTATTATGTTGTATGGATTTACATTTAAAATAAATCAGTAAGTATTTAAAGCAGATAATTATCTTTTTATTAAAATGCAATACTATTGTATTAGTCAATTTTCTAGGAATCATTCTGAATTGCTCTTTTTGTCATTGTGCCAAATTATTTGTGACATAGTGAAAATAATTATAGGAAGTTATACATTTTGCCATTTTACTATTAAAAATCACACCATATTAAAAATTTGGTGCCATAGTTCATCTCATCCAGCCAAATGAATATTTTCTCCCCACATACAAAAAACGTGATTTAAACTTCCAGGATAAAATAGATCTAGACAGCAGTGGATTCTCAAAATATTCTTCCACCTGGGCTGGGCATGGTGGCAAGCACATGTAATCCCAGTGCTTTGGGAGGCTGAGACAAGAGGACTGTTTGAGGCCAGGAGTTCCAGATCAGCCTGGGCAATGTAGTGAGCCCCCCTACCCCTCATCTCTATAATAACAACAACAAAATGCAGCATCTGTAGTCTTAGCTACTCCAGAGGCTGAGGTGGGAGGGTCGCTTGAGCCTGTGAGGTCCAGGCTGCAGTGAACTATGATTGCGTCACTTGCTCTGCAGCCTAGGCAAGAGACTGGGACCCCATCTCAAAGAAAAGTGCTACCACTTGGGAAGGGATAGGAAAAAAAAGCTGAGAGTCACAACAAAGAAGGTAAAGGTTACCAGAGGTTACCAGTGCACTTATTTCTAGATTTTGGAAAGATTTCCACCAAAAAAAGGGACAGTGAAGGAGGAAGCAAGCACACAATTAGCTGCTGAGGGTCTAGTCCTGTACATAGGTGGGATTCAGGCCTCCCCGTTTCCAGCACTCCAACTTAAAGATTCATAAAACCAGGCAGCCACAGCTTGTCTGCATTTGGGATGCCCGCAGTCCTGAGTCCAGTGTTACCCATCATGGTTCAGCGTCCCACATCTATGAGGAACTCATGTTCAGGGATAGAGCACAGGGCAGGTAGAGGAAAATAAGCCTGCCCCTTGCATTCTGGGACCCATAGCAGGGGCTCCTGGAGCTCCCCGAATATTTTAGGCCACATGAGCCTCTGGAGAGAACAGCTAAATCAGGAACAGCCTGGTTCCATAGAAAGTGAGTCAGCAGCAGAGACATTGTTGTTAATCTTAATGGGGGAACTGAGTGCTGGAGGGTTTGGGGTAACGTGGGAAGGAAGGAGGATCAGGATAGAGATCCATGATGCTGCCCTTCAAGGAATAACGAGGTTGTGTGTGTGTGTGTGTGTGTCTTCATGGAGCATTTTCCCACTAACTGTAGTCTCCTATCCACATCAACAGTGAGTCCAGGCAGCAGGCAGGAATTGGGTTCTGGTACAGTTTAGATTTTACCCTCTAAACCTCATGTTGAAATGTGATCCCCAGTGTTGAAGGTGGGGCCTAGTGTGAGGTGTTTGGCTCATGGCGGTGGATCTCTCGTGAATGGATTGGTGCTGTCCCTGCAGTGGTGAGTGAGCTCTTACTCTATTCTTTCCTGAGAGAGTTACTTGGAGAGCTGGTTGTTAAAAAGGGCCTGGCATCTTCACTCTCTCTCTTGCTTCCTCTCTCACCATGTAATTTCTACACATGTGCGTTCCCCTTCACCTTCCGTGGTGCCTGGAAGCAGCCTGAGTCCCTCATCTGAAGCAGATGCTGGCGCCATGCAGTATAGCCTGCCAAGCCATGAGCCGAATACATGTGTTTTCTTTATAAATGACCCAGCCTCAGGTATTCCTTTATAACAACACAAGTGCTGAAACAGGTGCTTATAGGAATATATTTTTCCATTAATCAGTAACAGGTAACCAGGAGCCCTAAGGAGAACAGAGGCTGGAACAAGAAATGGTGGGCTAAGGTCAAAAAAAAGGTGTCTGAGATTTGAACTAAAATGAGAGAGCACTGGTATTAAAAATACAAAAATTAGCCATTTGCCTAGGATCTTGATGATGTGTAGACAGATGTTTAAAAAGTCAGAAAAAAAGCTAAATAGTATATGCATGTGAAAAAAATGCATATATAGTTGTGGGCAGCTTCACTATGCTAAATCAGTATTAGTTATAAATGCTTTCTATTTCCTTATGTAAATTTTTTTGTATCTTTTGTGTTCTCCTCAAAGAACAATTATTTTAAAAATGAAACGGTTTATTTAAAATATGGAGGATTAAACGGTGCTTAAGGTGTTTAAAAATGCAATCCATATTTAATCTAGAGAAAACATTTGGTGTCTTCTTCTTCTGATATAATCTTTCATAGCTGCATGTTCGTCATGCTGTGTAATTGACTTTGTCTTTACTAAAAATCTATTTTTCCTTTTTATTCATCTACTCTACATAATGATGCCGTTGTAGAAAAAACCAGGTTCTTGCCACACAACCAGGATAATTTAGGCACCTGGACACACTGTAGGGTGAATAGGGCAGGGTTTATTGGGTGAAAAGGGAAAAAAAAAGGAACAGGGACTCTTAGCAAAGCGAGAGGGAGTCCTGCCTAACAGATTGAATCCCAGGTTCCCACACAGGAACAGGACAGACCACACTCTTCCCCACTGCAAACAGCGTGAACTTCCAGAGGCTCCACCTCGTCATCCCAGTGTGCGGGCGGGTTGGAGATTCTCCAGAAACCCCTTTTTACTTGGCTGTCTTGATACCTCATGTTGGAAAGACTCCCCTAGTTCACAGGACAGTATGTATAACTTCTTATTTAGTCTTTACAACTGTCCTGAGACATAGGTAAAGTGGGACCGACTCTCACTGCTTTAGACATGAGGAAGCCAATCAAGAGATAGAGGAGGAGATTGCCTGGTAACTTAAAAACTTCACTTAAAAAAAAACCTGACTCAGATAGCTTCACAAGTGAATTCTACCATGCATTTAAAGAAAACCAGTCCTTAACAATCTCTTCAAAAAAAAAAAAAAAAAAAGAATAATACTGTACACTTCCCAACTCATTCTATGAGGTCATCATTACCCTGATAACAAAACCAAAGGCATCACAAAGGAAAATGAAATACAAATAAGAAACAAAGCTACATCCCAATATCTTTTATTAATACAGAGGCAAAATATTCAATAGACTACTACTAGCAAATAAATTCCAGCAACATATAAAAATCATTATATAATATAATCGAGTGGGATTTATCCTAGGAATGCAAAATTGGTTTAATATCCAAAAGTCAACTAATGTACTATACTATATTAACAGAATGCAGGGTATATTAAATGTGTCTTTTTATTTTTCTGTTTGCTTTTTTCTTCTTTTTGATGCTTTCACATGTGGGCCTTATAGACACTGGAGGAACTGGTCCTTCCAGGGCTAGCCACTTCCTAGAGATAGCAAACCACCCACCTCCAAGAACACATTTTCTATGGAAAAACCCACCCAGAGCCCACACATCCACCCACCTTTTCTCTTGGTCTATCACTATTCCCCAGGGGCAGGTGTCCAACAATTAGATTACTAAGACAGTTCCTAAGCCTCAGAGCCTGCTAAAATGATTCAAACCATACAATTCCAAGCCTGCTTAACCTTCCTTGCCTGATTTTTGTGGGAACCAGTATAAAAGTCCCCACCCATTTTTCTCCTCCATCCCTCGGTCTTCCTACAGACCCCACTGCTTCCACTTGTGCCCTGCACAGCAGGCCATCCATCCTGCTTCTAGGGAACTCTGAGGAAACTAAACTTCTTGCTTCATGAAAGTCATTTTCATGTTTGTGTGTCTTACTTGTGAAAGGAAAATATCTTGGGCCCCTTTAAGCTGGGAACTGCTCAGGGCAAACCTGCCTCCCATTCTATTCAAGTCACCCCTCTGTTCACTGAGGTAGACGCATATCTGATTGACTCCTTTGTAAGGCTAATCAGAAACTCAAAAGAATGCAACTGTTTGTGTGTCACCTATCTGTGATCTGGAAGCTCTCTCCCCGCTTCCAGTTTTCCTCCCTTTGCTTAAAGTTGTCAAGCCTTTCCTGACCCAACCAATGTATTTCCTACATATATGGATTGATGTCTCATGTCTCCCTAAAATATATAAAACTAAGCTGTGCCCGACTATCTTGGGCACATGTCAGGACTTTCTGAGGCTGTGTCATAGAAATGTGTCCTCAACATTGGCAAAATAAACTTTCTAAATTAACTGAGACCTGTCTCAAATTTTCAGGGTTCACACACTATACATGATTTTTAAAATTGTAGGTATCCATAAGACATAGGAGGGAAAAACCACATGATTATCTCAGTAGATACAGAAAAAGCATTTGACGAAATGCAAGGTCATGATAAAAATACTCCACAAACTACAAATAAAGGGAATTCTTTCACTGTTATAAAGATAAATAACACCCACGGCTAACACCAGGCTTAATGTTGAAAGACTGAATGTTCATCCCCTCAGAGCAGAAACACAAGGATGTCCATTCCTACCACTTGATTCAAAATTGAATAGGGGGTTCCAGACACGACAATTCATTAAGAAGAAGTAAGAGACATTCAGATTAAAAACAAGGAGGTAAAATTATCTCTATTTGCAGAAGTCATGATCGTATCCATAGAACGTGTTAAGAAATTTACCAAAAAAATGTTAAAATATGAGTTCAGCAGGCTGCACCATCAGTATACAAAAGTCATTTTTCTCTATACCCTAGTCTATTAGTTTCCTACTATTGCTATAACAAATTATTACAAGTTTGGTGGCTTAAAAATAACTTAAATTTATCATCTTTTAGTTCTGTAGTCAGAAGTATGGCATGAATTTCATTGGGCTAAAATCACAGTGGCATCAGGGCTGTCACTCTTCCTGGAGGCGCTGTAGGATAATTTGTTTCCTGGCTTCTTTCAATGGTTATGGGCTGCCTATATGCCTTGCCTCATGGTTTTTTCCTTGCATCACTCCAACCTCTGCTTCTATTGTCCATCTCCTTCTCTTCCTCTAGGAGTTGGCCGGAAAATGGGAGTAATTAGTCCTGGGCATGAGGTTTCTTTTTAGAGTGATACATGTATTCTCAAATTGATTATGATGATGATTGTGTAACTCTGTGGATACACTAAAATCTATTGAATTTACATTTTAAATGGATGAATAGTAAGATACATGAAATTATATCTCAAAAAAGCTGCTAAAAACAAAGAAAAAATAAGGACATAAGCATGAACAGTATCTTCAGATAAATACAAATGAATATCAATTTCCACAAATTGATAATTTTCACAAAACTCACTTTTATTATTCACAATTATATTATTCTTTTATAAATATTTTAAATTCACAGTAAAAATTAAAGGAATGATTAAAGAAGACAGATAAAAATGTAGAAATCATTGAGAAAAAAATACCACCAAGAAGAAATTATAGTTTAAATATTAGGATTTAACTAGGATTTTCTATTAAGATTTTTTGTAATGAAGACAAGTTGAGGAAATCTTATATAAGTTGTACAGATACAATTGTTCAAAATCCAGTGTAAATATGTTTACTTCGGTTATTTTAAGTATAATTTAATACCTAAATGAACAATTATTGGAATAATCTCATGTGTTAGTATGCTTAAACAAAATGTGCGGAATATGACAAAAAAGATCCATGATATTGCAAGTACTTATGAAGAAGAAAGAGATAAGCCTCATAAATGGATGAAATATTTTAATTGTGGTTTTAAAATTTGGCATTTAAACCTGCTAAGGTCTAGGGCAGCTCTCAGCAATTGGTGAAAGCATAAATGGTATTATGGTTTTTAAATGAGTTATGAGCAACAGGATAAATGAGTGTGGCTTTCCAAATGCCTGGGTATAAAGTTTCTCATGGAGACACTGAAGGAAATTAAGAGGGCAGTAAATTTAGAGCATAGTAAGATAAATATTATTTTATGCAACAGATAGTCACCTTGTAAAATTCATAGCCACAGTAAGATAGCTAAATAAATATTTAGTCTTGGTAATTTTATGAGTAATAATAAAGGTTTATGTTAACCAAGACATTGATAAAAGTGCTGGCAAACAGATTGTAACAAGTGAGCTGTGATAAAAATATAAACAGAAGCTAATATATTCATGAAAAGACATTTGGTCCTGAAACATACCAAAGGGAGAGATTTGAAGATTGAGATGCACTTTCGGCTATACTGAGCGATAAGGTTGTTAACCTATGAGTGTTCATTTACCTGTGTCCTATCCTAGACATTCCAGGCTAGAAATGTTTATTTTCTTGGTGCCATTCTTTAGTATATATGGGTGACTTTCTCACCTGGAAATTATGTGGAAAGGACTTGGCTTAACTGGTTAACTGTTACATGGCAGAACAAGAGCCTCTTTATTGTTAAGAGAAGATTATTTATTCAAATGATGTTCTGGGAAAAATATTTAAAGGAGGGAGTAGTATAAGAACATTATAAAGACAAGTATTTTCTACTTAATGGTTTTGCTGAAAACTTGACTTGGAAGGTTTTGATTAACAGAATATAGTATCAGACAATATATTTTAAATTTACTTTTTTCAAATATTCCATTAGAATATTCATGAAAAGTATAATAATCATTATCATTACTGTAAAGGTAGTCTCCAAAATAGTACCAAAATGTATACAGAATATTTTAGGCCAGAGCCCATCTGTAATATTTACTAATTTTAACATTGATGGTAACAGAATACTAAAATTAGTAGACTAATAACTATATGTTTTTCCATCTGAAACAGAATATCAGTGCCCCCAAAATCATAGGAACTAACATTTATGTACTACTTACTATGCACCAGCAGTATTATAATTATTTTTACAAGTATTAATACATAGAATTCTATAAGGTGCATAGCAGTATATCACCATTGCAAATTAGGAACCAGGATATCAGCAAGATGGTAAAAGAGGAAGCTTTACTACTCATTGCATAAATTTCAGCTAGCAATGACACACAGATAAGAACATCTTGGTGAAATTGGGAATAAGCCTGAGTCACCTGCATGGTCCACAGAGTTGAGTATGTATAAAAAAATGCATGGAAAGGGTAAGAGAAATAATCCCACTTTGATCACATTACACCTCTCTCTCCCACAAGAAGGCACAGCACCACAGAGAGAATTTCCTAGGATCATGATTACTATGGAGGAAAAAGAGAACTGGAAGTGGAAATTCAGACTCTCTAGCATTCTGAGATGCTTCCCAGGAAGCCCACTTCAGTCTCATCTGAAGAGAAACACAGTGAGGAATGGCACAGATAGGCCACCTGGGGTCAAGTAGAAACAAAGTGAGAAGGTAGAGTCTGCAGCAACCACCATGAAGATCTTGGTGGTAAGTCTTTGTAGCTGGCTGCAGGGATTCCTGATCAGGGGTACCAGCTAACAGCATGGCCCACATGCAAAGCTGAGCTGGTCACTCTCAGAAGTAGAGGGATGTACTACCTGGCTTACAATCTTAGATAGCTAGTCTCCAGGACCAGCTCTGACCCTGTCTTGGGGCCCCAGCCAGGGAGGGAGATGGCCAGTGTAGTAATTTTTGGCAAAGATTAGGAGCTAGATCTGCCACACCTGGAAGTTTAAACAAGTCTCAGGTAAGCCTCAAAGCCCACTCCATGGTCCAGCCCAGACAGAGAGGCAAAACTCAAATATGCATTTCTAATGTGCATAGCAACTGATCCCATCCATTCTGATCGGCAACTCCACCTAACCTCAGGGCCCCTCTTGCAATCCTGTCCAGCTGCTGAACTCAAAGAGTAGTGCCACCTGGCCAGGGAATACACCCTATGGCCAGCTTAATCAGAGGTGATTGTAGGGCCCATCCAGGAACTCAGCCTGATTGCAGAGCTCAGCCAGTAGTTTTGCTGAATAGCAGATCTCAGCCATGTCTCCCACCCAAACCCAAAGCAAAGACAGCAGCCCAGTCATCTACAGAAACTAAAAGCAACCTCTTCCTGCCCAGGGCCTACCAGCTGGCTTCTGCAGAATCACAGGCTAGACAAAATAGTGAAGGACTATCCCTGCCAAAGAACAGTTGTAAAAGCTGCAAAAGGAGCCTCCTCAAATGTGTAGATGTCAGAGCAACAACACAGATGTTATAAAGACTCAGAAAATCATGACACCTCTAAGAGAAACTAACAAAGATCCAACAATGAACTCAAAAGAAAGGGAGATCTATGAAACAACAGAAACATAATTTGAATAATCCTTATAAATAAGTTCAGTGAACTACAAGAACGTATGGGTTAATAGATTAAATAAAATTTTGAAAACAATGCATTTATAAAATGAGTTTGACAAACAATAGAAACAATAAATAGAACTCCTAAAGATGAAGAATACAATGACTGAACTGAAAAATGTATAATAGAAAGCTTCAACAGCAGCCTTGACAAAGCTGAAGAAAAAATTTAAAATTATTCTGGCAGAGGAGCAAAAAGAAAAAAGAATGAAAAAGGCTATGAGAATTATGGGAAAACATCAAGAGACCTAACTAACACATAACGGATCTTCAAGAAGCAGAAGAAAGAGAAAATGGGCCAGAAAACATATTTAAAGAAACAATGGCTCACAACTTTTCTAATCTGGAGAAAGCACAGAGGTTTCCAATCAAATTCAACCCAAAGAGAAGGTTATCAAGACATATAATAAACTATCAAAGACAAAGAAAAAATTCTGAAAGCAGTAAAAGACAATAAATACACAACATAAAAAGAGGGTCCCAATAAGACTATCAGCAGATTTCTCAATGGAAATCCTGCAGGGCAGGAGAGAGTGGGATCATATATTTAATGTGGTGTGGTGAAGGAACAAAACCTGCCAACCAGTAATATTTTATCCAGCAAAGCTGTCTTTTTGAAATGAAAGAGAAATAAAAACTTTCCCAGACAAATAAAAGCTAAGGGAGTGAATTATCATTAGGTCTGCCTTAAAGGAATTGCTATTATATGTATGCATATATATGCACATAATATCTAAGTACTTAAATATATAAAGAAAATATTAAAAGATCTGAAGTGGGTGGTAAACTGCAATACAATAATAGTAGTGCAATATCCCTCTTTCAGTAGTGGACAGATCATCTAGGTAGAATGAATATCAATAAAGAAACATTGGACTTGAACAACACTTTAGATCAATGGACTTAACAGACATATGTAGAACTTTCTATCCAATAGCAACAACATAAACATGCTTCTGAAGTGCACATGGAACATTCTCTAGGATAGATCATGTTAGGCCACAAATAAAGTCTTAGCACATTTAAGAAGATTGACATCATATTAAGTACAAATGAGGAAACAGAGGGACAAAGAAGAAAAGGAACCTGCCCAAGGCCTTCACATATAATAAGTGGAGGAACTTTAGTTCAAACCCTGGAAGCCACAGCCTGTGTTTTCAACCACTCCTCTCTACTGCCTTTTGTTTTCGTATTTTTTTTTATTATACTTTAAGTTTTAGGGTACATGTGCACAACGTGCAGGTTAGTTACATATGTATACATACACCATATTGGTGTGCTGCACCCAGTAATTCATCATTTAACATTAGGCATATCTCCAAATGCTATCCCTCCCTCCTCCCCCGACCCCACAACAGGCCCTGGTGTGTGATGTTCCCCTTCCTGTGTCCATGTGTTCTCATTGTTCAATTCCCACCTATGAGTGAGAACATGCAGTGTTTGGTTTTTTGTCCTTGCGATAGTTTGCTGAGAATGATGGATTCCAGCTTCATCCATGTCCCTACAAAGGACATGAACTCATTATTTTTTATGGCTGCATAGTATTCCATGGTGTGTATGTGCCACATTTTTTTTAATCCAGTCTATCCTCTATGGACATTTGGGTTGGTTCCAAGTCTTTGCTATTGTGAATAGTGCCGCAATAAACATACGTGTGCATGTGTTTTCATAGTAGCATGATTTATAATCCTTTGGGTATATACCCAGTAATGAGATGGCTGGGTCAAATGGTATTTCTAGTTCTAGATCCCTGAGGAATCTCCACACTGACTTCCACAATGGTTGAACTAGTTTACAGTCCCAAATCATGAGTGAACTCCCATTTACAATTGCTTCAAATAGAATAAAATACCTAGGAATCCAACTTACAAGGGATGTGAAGGACCTCTTCAAGGAGAACTACAAACCACTGCTCAATGAAATAAAAGAGGAAACAAACAAATGGAAGAACATTCCATGCTCATGGGTAGGAAGAATCAATATCATGAAAATGGCCATACTGCCCAAGGTAGTTTATCGATTCACTGCCACCCCCATCAAGCTACCAATGACTTTCTTCACAGATTTGGGAAAAACTACTTTAAAGTTCATATGGAACCAAAGAAAGAGCCCATATTGCCAAGTCAATCCTAAGCCAAAAGAACAAAGCCGGAGGCATCACACTACCTGACTTCTAACTATACTACAAGGCTACAGTAACCAAAACAGCATGGTACTGGTACCAAAACAGAGATGTAGACCAATGGAACAGAACAGAGCCCTCAGAAATAATGCTGCATATCTACAACCATCTGATCTTTGACAAACCTGACAAAAACAAAAAATGGGGAAATGATTCCCTATTTAATAAAGGGTGCTGGCAAAACTGGCTAGCCATACATAGAAAGCTGCAACTGGATCCCTTCCTTACACCTTATACAAAAATTAATTCAAGGTGAATTAAAGACTTAAATGTTAGATCTAAAACCATAAAAACCCTAGAAGAAAACCCAGGCAATACCATTGAGGACATAGGCATGGGCAAGGACTTCATGTCTACTGCTTGTTTGAAGGCATTCACCCCACGCCACCACACTTTAGCTCCTTGTTCTCCACATTTTCTCAGAAATTTAGCATCTGTGCATCTAACCTGACAAGAAATTGGGGCGGGACAGCTTGTCAGGCAGGGAGCAAGCGGATGCACAGCACATGGGAGCCCTTTTCAATCTACAGATTCAGATCTATCTGTTTCAGACACAAAAATGTTTTCTTTTAAATTTAACTATTGTTTCTAATTGATTTATTCATGTTTCTTTTTTGTGAAGTGCTACTACTGCATAGGTTTCATATCTTCTATTTGCTCTATCACCTTTGCATTAAAAAAATTATCATTGTGAACCTTGACTCACATGTCTTCTGTCACAAGGCTGATTAGAGATACTCTATGTTGTAAGCTACTTCTAATTTGGATTTGACTTTCTAAAATTATGTTTTTAGTTTACTACTATTTCTCCTTAATTCAGCTCCTCATGTTTCTTTCTGGCTTGCACCTCGGTTTGTTGTCTTGCCGTACAATACCCAACTTGTTTCTAACAGACCCCTTCATCCTCCTTATGCCACTGAGTAGCTGCTTTGCTGTCTGGTTATCTGGGATATCTCCTTCAGCTGAGTACTCATCTCTGATTCTCCTGGGAAGGGTTTGGTTTCTCCTATGCTACTCATGGTATTGTGCTATTAAATTTCAGTTTTCAGCCATCTGTGGATATAAGAACTAAGTGGCCCAGAGGCACAAAGAAGTACTGTGAGGAATTTTTCTGGTGCTGTTCACTGCCCATCTAGATGTAGAAAAAGTCCTGCTTTCACATCAAAATCTCTCAGTTCTCATGGGACTGTATCCTTCTCAGCCCAACTTTGTGTTCCTGGAGCAGAGTCCCTGGTGGAGCAAGCAAGATGGTCTCAAGACACTTTCTAGCTTCTTTAGCCATGAACAAGCTGAGATGAGAGCAACCCTTCTTCATATATTTCCATGGGACAATATTCCTAAAATCTACAGGTGATAAGAAGTTGACGCTTCCTACCCACATCTCCTTAGCAGTTGCGGTTCCTGTTCATGCCAATCGTACTATGCCACATATGACCATGAGTACTTTTTTCTTTCTGAGGCAAGCCAACATCCTAGAGAGATAATCTCCCCAGTGGCATCCCCACCCAGTGACCAATGGCAGTTGGTGGAAGAATTACTTCACTTACTATTTCCCAGGTTAGATAATACTGAGGCATGTTCAGCTCTGTCTGCCAGAGTTCTCCAGAAGACCAAGCTTCAGTTACACACAGCAGGAAGAGTGCTCACCAATGCCCACTTCACTGTCCTCTTTCCTTCCCCAGTTCTATTTTCCCACCCCCAGGCCCCCAACTAGTGCTTCCTTATATCACCTCCTGGATCAGTTAACTCTTACTATGCAACACATGACCCCAATACTTAATGGCCTTAAGCAATTTCTTATATCTGTGGGTTTGCTGGGCTCTGCTAGGCAGTTTTTCTGGACATGTGGTGTCAACTAGGCTCAATCACACAACTGTCTCCATGAGAGTGCTCAACTAGGGCTGGAATACTGGGTAGCTGGAATGGCCGGGCCTTTTCCTTGTGATCTCTTAGCATATTGTGGTCTAACCCAAGCTTCTTTACCTGTCAGCTGAGTCCAAATGGATGCAAAGAGAAGGTAAGTGACCAAAGAGTACAAAGAAGAAAGAAATTCTGTCGTTTGAAACAACATGGATGAACCTGCAGGCCATTATGTTAAGTGAATTAAGCCAGGCACAGAAAGACAAATACTGTAATTCACATATAGTCTCACTTATATGTGAAATCTTACAAAGTTTAAACTCGTATACATGGAGAGGAGAAGGATGGTTAGCAGGGGTGTGACAGGGGAGGTTGGGGAGTGTTCACCAAAGGATACACAATTTCATTTAGACAGGAGAAATACTTTCAAAAGATCCATTATACATCATGGTGACTGTAGTTACTAACATATTTTATTTTCAAAAAATGCTGAGAGTAGATTTTAAGTGTTCTCACCAGAAAAAAATGATAACTATGTGAGGTAATATATATGTTAATTATATTGCTTTAAAAATGTATACATATTTAAAAACATGTTGTACATGACAAATATATACAATTTTTATATGTCAACCAAAAAAAAAACACCCCAAAATGTTTTAAAAAAATGCTGTGAGAAATCCTTCTGGACCTGCTCTTAAAGCTTGGGCCAGAAGCTTTTAGAACGCCACCTCTGCTATTTGTTATTGGCCAAAACAGGTCACAGAGTCAGCCCAGATTCAAAGAGAGCAGAAACAGGCTCCATCTTTTGGTGATAAGAGTGGCATATCTACACAGGGATTCAAATAATTATTGGTAGCCATGTGGCTGGCAATCTACAATGCCTCCCAAGTAAGCTATTGGATGGATCTGAATGCCTGTGTCAAGGCTCTGCTTGTGAGGGAGCCCAGCTGAAGGAGGCATCTTAAACAGGTGGTGCTGGGCCCAAAGTGCTCAGCATTGGAGACTCACATGCTTATTTCATCCATGATAGTCACTCCCAGGCTTATCCCATGTTGACGTGGTTTATCTACTGTAGCACAGCACCAAGACTCCTCTACTTTGCCCTAGACCATACTCACCTCTTCACAAGCAGCTGGCATGACAAAGATTCCTGCCTCCTCTCACCTTAGAATCAGGAGTCTAGGCAGCACCAAATGATGCCATCAGAGCTTTCCTGAGCCAGCTGCTGGAGAGAGCCATGAGACATGTAGGGTGGATAACACAGTCCTGAGGAAGGGGTTATCACAGGAGTGGGGGTACAGCACCCCTAGGACATATTAGAGGTCACTAAATCTGAGAATGGATGGGTCATTGGTGACAATCTGGCTCCAACGTCTCTCTGTGGAGCCCTTATATCCCTGAGGGAATAGACCTTAGAAATCCCAAAGCAGTATATTTACTGAGAAGGGGGACACAGAATTGCCTTCCTGTTCTTATATATTAATTCCTTATGTTTCTGAAACCCCCTTTTTTGATTTTCCTACTAAGAAAATGGAAGAAGCCTCAAAAGACTCCCAAACTCTTGGATGCCAGGCAAAGGGTTGAAGCAGCAGCCTTTTTTGTTACCATCTGGACTTTGGGGGGATCTGGAGAGGGCACTGACCTCCCTCACAGTCCTGTGCTGTCACATCAAGGCTTGAGTTGTTTGTTTATAAAATTTCTCCTAGGAAAGAGTGTAGACAGTCAGTGGTGGTTAGTGCAGAGTTAACAAAGGGCAGCCTACTAAAAATGAATAATCTAACTGGAAATCATGACGGGGCAGGCATGGCTGCTCCAGTAAAGCAATTATAATGAGATTGCAAAGAGGCAGCTTTGTGTGTGAGTGTGGAAGTCTTAAACATTCCAAGCATCTGGAAAAATGGGACAGGGAAAAAAGGAGGAGGTAAATCAAGACAAGAGAAGAGCCTGGTCAGATTCTCAGATTTAAGAGTGCACCTCTGGTTCTTAAATGGAGGATTTGCTCAGAAGGAAAGAAATGGAATAAACACAGAAAGCCCAGATGGGAAAGCAGGCTTAGCAGAGCCTGGGGATATGGCAGTACACCTGTCTAGTAGTGCCTCGAGCTCCGTCAGCCTGGCTTGTTACAAGAATGAATCACTAGCCATGCTCACTAGGTCAAGTTCCTCAGAGGTGGGTGAAAAGACAGAATCAAGAGAGCTGTAAGGAAGGGCAAAAGAGGATCAGCAAAAGAATGATGAGTCTCATCTAGAGATTAGCCAGTACTTCTTTTCTTGTAGCAGGCAAGCAGGCATCTTCCCCATACTCTTAAAATGTATGCATTCCTGCTAAGCCATAAAATGCATGAAAGGAAGCCAAAAGGTCAGACTACTCTCCATTCCTTGAGATTCTGTCCGCCTTGATTTCAGTACTGGGGTTCAGCCCACTCTCTGACCTGGCAGAACTCTCGTGCCCTTGGTTCCAAGGGTGAGATGGGAGAACATAATCCCTGTGGCATAGCTGATTGTGTCCCTCAAAGTTCAGTTGCCTTGTATTTGCATGAATTCTTGGGACTTTTCCATGGTGGAAAATCCTGTTCCATTAGCAGAATCCGGGCCTTCAAAGTTGTGAAGTGCCTTTTAGGTAGGGTGAAAATGAATGCTTCAGCCAATACCCTACCCTCTGCTACTATTGTGACCCTAAATGATAGAGCACTGACCTCGGTTACTGTGGAGATTGATGTGGGTACCTGGGGCTCAGATTTCTCTGCATGGACCATAGGATCCTGAGGGCAAGGGAAAGGAGGTGATGTGGCTTCCCAGCAGGGCTGAACTTATCTTGGCCCCACCTCCACCCATCATCCAGAGCTTCTTCCCCTCTGGGTAGAACCTATCTTTTGACCATTGCTCAGGCAGGAGCTGGCCTAAGTCTAGCCTGCTTGACAATTGGAAAAGTGCTGTTTGCATTAGTGGACACAAATTCAGTTAGAGCCCACTTGGTTTATGCAGAAAACAAAAGTGGGTTGAGGCAACTAGCCCTCCCTCCTTTACTTTAGATAAAGAGAGGTCAACAAATCTGTGGCTCCAGTAGAAAGAATCATGTTTGACGACGATATGGATTGATGGTAAAAAGTGGTATCTGGTCAATTACATCAAAAGACTCATCTGGGGTTGCATAGAAATGAGCTTGATGAGACAGACCCTGTTCCTGTAACTGCCTGTGCTACTAGGTGACACCTAAAGTCATACGGCTTTGCATCTGACCCTAGAATGACTAATGTATCTCTGCAGGTGACTATCAGGTGTGCCCCTCCAAAAGAGAAGCCACAGGGGCAAAGTGTCCCTCTGATGAGGTACAAATCCACAGTGAGTCCTGATGGGCTGCGGCCAAGCACATCTCTCCACAGAACACAAAGAGAACGGAGACTGCACACTTGAAGACATCTGCTCTCTGTCCCATTATTTCAGCCTGTAACAAATTAGTCCCATTTTCTTTTTTTTTAAACTGAGTCTTGCTGTTTTGCCCAGGCTGGAGTGCAGTGGTGTGATCTCGGTTCATTGCAACCTCCGTCACCCAGGTTCAAGCTATTCTTGGGCTTCAGCCTCCCGAGTAGCTGGGATTACAGGTGTGCACCACCACGCCGGGCTAATTTTTGTATTTTTAGTAGATATAGGGTTTCATCATGTTGGCCAGCCTGTTCTCGAACTCCTGACCTCAAATGATCCACCCGCCTTGGCCTCCCAAAGTTCTGGGATTAGAGGTGTGAGCCATCAAGCCTGGACAGTTCCACTTTCATCTCAGGTGCAGAATACAGCTCTGCCCAACCTTATGATAAAATCTTCCCTTGTTCACTACCTGTTTCATCGATGAGAAATAAAGCTAATTACTCAAACTATGAGGGATTCTCTAATTTTCCAACAAACTTCAGTGCATGAAAATCTACATATAATGTATATGCGCTTCTCCCAGTCTTCTAGACTATATATCTCAGGGTGGACTAAATCACCACCAATCTCTTTCTTTCTGGTGTCCTGTGGCCTGGACAGGACATTTTCAGCAAGATGCGAAAGAGGCAGTACTCCTAAATTTTCAGGTGGCTGCCTGTTCTTTGAGTGACTTAGAACTGAGGTTTCTAAGCTGTGATAAAATACATGACATAGTCCTATATTTTCCTGCTTTATTCCCACAATGTTGCTATTATATTTCAGAGTATGAGAAATATAGGCCACTGGTTATTATTTTGGTTTTTAAAATCTTGTCTGTATTGTAGTTAGGAAAAAAAGATTCTCCCCAACTCTGGAAAATCTTGACTTCTTATCCTCATTTTCCATAGCAGTTGTGGTTGTGTGCTCCTTGAGACTGCTGTGTGGAGGTGGTGGAGGCCCAGTACCAATAGGGTCTTCACTGACATGGAGTTGGGGTCTGGGGGCAACAAGGATGGGCTGGGGGCCTCTTTTGGGGAAGTTCAGGCTCCTGAATCAGCCTTTACTGATGTTACCCCATAAAGTCAAGTTAGTGAAAATGAAGGTGTAATGTTTTTGTGACCAGGTTGGTGAACCAGCTAGGTTCTCTTGACATGGCACCTTGGGTTGAGAAGTCCGCTCTCACTGCATGATGTGGGACATGGGAAGATTGGGGGTCGGATCAAGAAAAGCCCAGCCAGAAACACCAATCCCCTTAGCAATGCCCTACCAGGAGGTCTTGAATTTGAAATACCAGTTCTTTTGCTGGGAAATAACAGGAAGAACTGTAACTTTGGCAGACACACCCCAGGATGTGATTCCAGGAAGAAACGCACCCTAAAGAGAAAATTTTGCTGCATGCCTGTTATTCTAGTGTCTGAAGAAGGATTCGGTGTTGGTGGTCCTTGTCATTCTTATCTTTTCATCCTCTACACTAATATCTCTTCCCCTTTTCCTTCTCAACCCTTAGCTTCCAGGCACTGGGTTCCTGGTTCGATTCCCAGGCTTGTGAGTGCGAACACCCCTTCCTGCCTCTTCCCCTCTCCTGCTCTTGTCTTTCCCCTGCTGGTTTCTCTTTCCCTTTCTCTTTTTCTCTGCAGCTCTCTTGTCCTGTCCCACACC
Source organism: Hylobates moloch (assembly GCF_009828535.3). Classification (NCBI taxonomy): domain Eukaryota; kingdom Metazoa; phylum Chordata; class Mammalia; order Primates; family Hylobatidae; genus Hylobates; species Hylobates moloch. The sequence goes on from NW_026652276.1 coordinate 115,179,118, forward strand.
CTCTCTATTTTTAATGTTTCCTCAGGGCACATTTCAAAGGTTGCCCTCTTTATGTGAACATAAATATCAGAGACTTTTATAATTACAGTATAGGAACAGTAGTGTCTATTGATCATTATATCATTCCTCTTCTCTCTTGGGTAAACTTGAGCAAGGAGAAAATCCTGGAAGGAAATTGGCTTTTCCATTTCTAATGTAGATAAGAAGTGAAAAAGAAGGCATGGAATTCAAAGATTTGGGAAATGGTTCTAATATACTTAGTCACTTCAAAAATAAAACTTAAAGTGCTATCAGAAGGATATATGTCAAAATTAATTCAAATTGTAATCACATATAAGCTACTGCATCTCTGTTTATATTAATGCTTTAGAAAACTTGGTTAAGTATTGATGTTTATTCACTGACATTAACATGCCATTTTGTATTAAGAGGCATTTCCTTATCTCTTCACACTTACTCAAATCACAAGTTCATTAAAAGATAAGTATCTGTGTTGAAAAATTATAACATTAGCTACAATTACAATGATTTTTTAAAAAAGGTAAGATAGTTCCCTGATAACATCAGGTTTATATTGTAAGGATTCAATAGCAACACTGAGTAAGAATCAAGATATATGTTGTTATGTTGACTGAAAGATTAACCCAGAAGCCTATTCCTGATTTACACAAACCCTAAAGTGACCAAATTCTGTTTTGATTATTATATGTTTTTAAATCCAACTGCCTTTTACCTATAAATTTTATAAATTCAAATTATCAAACATTTTCCTATGTAATATTACAGAGAATAATATTTACTTAAAAAACACATTTCAAGGATTTTTAATCTTTTTTTTTTTTTGTTGTTGTTGTTTTGTTTTGTTTGAGACGGATCCTCACTCTGTGGCCCAGGCTGGAGTACAGTGGTGCCATCTCCGCTCACTGCAAGCTCCGCCTCCTGGATTCACGCCATTCTCCTGCCTCAGCCTCCCGAGTAGCTGGGGCTACATGCGCCCGCCACCACGCCTGGCTAATTTTTTGTATTTTCAGTAGAGTGGGGGTTTCACTGTGTTAGTCAGGATGGTCTCGATCTCCTGACCTCGTGATCCACCCTCCTCGGCTTCCCAAAGTGCTGGGATTACAGGTGTGAGCCACTGCACCTGGCCGATTTTTAATCTTTAAATAAACACTTTCTGAAATGCTTTGTTCTCAGAATATAATAGGTATGGATGATGAAGAACATTAATCAATTCTCACTTGCACAAAATCATCTCACCACATTATTTGCTAAATGAGTATTTTACTTGGTCTCATTTTTGAAAACAAGGAATGAGGAAATATATATCTGATAGTATCTTCAAAATATCCTCAACTCTGAGACCTCCCCTCCTGGGAGATGAAGTAGACACATGTTTTGTTATTCCTTCCCACTATGTTCCCACAGAAGCCCTGGGGTATACATATGTAAAACAAGCCATGGCATACCAATCCACAGAGACCTGTGGAAGATTCTGAAAGGCTGAGACTGGCTAGGGACCTCAGGACACACGGAATGACATCAGCCTGTGTTCTGTGGATTTTCTTGTTGCCTCTGTGCTGAACAAGCTGGTAACTGGCACAGAGAGAAAACCCCCAACTCCTCAACAAAGCTGGTTGTCTTTAGCCAGTGGATGAAGAAAGGAGCAGACTAGCAAGACAGAGTGCTTTTAGATGATAATGGCTACTCCAGCCAAACATCACAGAACACACAGTGGCTCCACTCCTACCTCCTACCTGGGCCACAAAGGCTGAGTGGGGAGAATAGTCCCCCACCCTAAAGAGGCTGCAATAAGGTACCTTTCAGCCTCCTGCTGGGTGGTGTCAAGGGAGACCTCATGGAGAGAGTCAAGACTAGAGTTCTAACCCAGGCATTAGGTCAAGAAAAAAGTCACACAGATTCAACAGAAAGAAACTGTCTCTACAAATGACACGGTCAACTACAGAGAAAATACCAAGGAATCTGTACAATAAATCCTAGAACTATTGAGTTCAGCAAAGCCACAAAATCCAAGTTCAATGACGTTTCTATGTAGTAGCTGTGAACATGTGGACCCTGAAATTATAATAATATCATTCAACACAGTTTAAAACATGAAACAGGTGTGATAGAATTTGGCTATTTGTCCCTGCCCAAATCTCATGTTGAAATGTAATCCTCAGTGTTGGAAGTGGGCCTGGTGGGAGGTGTTTGGATAATGGGGGTGGATCCCTCATGAGTGGCTTGGGCTTTCCACTTAGTGATAAGTGAGTCCCTCACTCTGTTCACATGACATCTGGTTGTTTTCAAGTATATGGCACTAACCACACCCATGTGTACTTTCTCTCTTTTGCTCCTGTTTTGGCCATGTAACATGCCTGTTCCTGGTTCACCTTCTGCCATGATTGTGAGCTTCCTCAGGCCTCCCCAGAAGCTGATGCTGCTATGCTTCCTGTACAGCCTGCAGAACTGTGAGCCATTAAACCTCTTTTATTATAAATTACCCAGTCTCTGTTCTTTCTTTATAATAATGCAATTTTGCAGCAGCCTAATATAAGGTGCAAATCCAACAATACTTATATACAAATTATATACTGAAAACTATAAAACACTGATAAAAGAAATTCAAGATTTAAATAAATGTAGACTATTCCATGATTATGTAATGGAAGATTTAGCATAGTAAAGATGTCAACTCGTTAAAAAAAGATATACAGATTTAACAGAGTTCCTGTCCAAATACCAGAAATATTTTTTATAAAAGAAGCTATTATGAAATATATATGAAGAAGCAAAGAAACTAGGATAGCTAAAACAATTTTGAAAAAGGTACTAGGATAGCTAAAAAAATGAAAAAGTAAAATAAAGTGGGAGGAATCAGTCTATCCAATATGAAAATGTACAGTAATAAAGATTGTGTTTATTTGTGGAAGGAGACATACACAGATCAAGGGAACAGAATAGAGAATCCAGAAGTAGGCCCAAGCAAACATACCCAAACCAAGTTTGGCCAAAATTCAAAAGCAATTCAAAGGAAGCACCTTAGCTTTTTCAACAAATGGATCTGGGGTAATTGTACATCCAGAGGCAAATAAATGAATAAATGAAGAATTAGCAGCAGCTCCACCTAGGTCACATCAGAAATTATATAAAAATTAATACTTTCCAAAATTATTGTACAAAGATTAACTCAAAATGAATCACAGACTTAAGTGTAAAATGTAAAACTATAAAACATTTAGGGGAAAAATAATGAGAGAAAGCCTTCAGGATCTACTACGTGGCACAGAATTCTTAGATTTAACACCAAAAACATGATCCATAAAAGGAAAACTAACAAATAGAATTTCATCAAAATTAAAAAGTTTTGCAGTGTAAAGGATCATGTTTAACGGATGAAAGAACAAGCTACAGAAAGAGAAATATTTGTGGACCACATGTCCAATAGCGAACTAGTATCTAGAATATATAAAATAAATTATCTAAACTCAACAGTAAACAATAAAACAATCCAATTAGAAGATGGGCAAAATACATGAATAAGTATTTCAGTGATAAGAACACAGAGATGACTAAGCACATGAAATGATGTCGAATATTATTAGCCAATTAGAAAAATGCCAGTTAAAACCACAATGAGATATTGTTACATAACTTTTAGCCTGGTTAAAATAAAAACTGTGACTACAGCAAATGCTAATGGAGATTAAGGAAAACGAGTGATATTGTTTGGATTTGCGTTCCTGCCCAAATCTCATGTTGAATTGGAGGAGGGGCCTGGTGGGAGGTGAATGGATCATGGGGACAGATTTCCCCCTTGCTGTTCTTGTGATAGTGAGTGAGTTCTCACGAGATCTGAGGGCTTAAAAGTGTGTGGCACTTCGTCCTCATCTCTCTCTCTCTCCTGCTTTGCCATAGTAAGACATGTTTGCTTCTCCTTTGCCTTCCGCCATGACTGTGTTTCCTGAGGCCTCTCAGCCATGCTTCCTGTGGAGCTGTGAGTCAATTAAACCTGTTTTCTTCATAAATTACCCAGTCTCAGGTAATTCTGTATAGCACTGTGAGAACGGACTAATACAACTATAGTACTCATAAATTGCTGTTGGAAATGGAAAATAAAACAGCCACTCTGGAAAAAAATTTGGCGGTTCTAAAAAACTGTGATTTTCATATGTGATTATCATATGACTCATCAGTTCACAGAAAGCCTGTACACTAATGTTTATAGCAGTTTTATTCATCATAGCAAAACTCTGGAAGCAGTCCAAATGTTCTTCAAAGCACACTGTGGTACACCCATAACATTGACTAATAGCAATAAAAAGGGACAAACCATTAGTTCATACACAACCTGATGAGTCCCCAGGAAACTATGGAGAGTGAAAATAGCTGATCCCAAAATGTTACAGTCCACTTACATAATATTCTTAAAATGGCATTTTATAGAAAGGGAGAATATTTGCGGTTGTAAAATATTCTGCATCTTGACCTCATTGTCAATGTCTTGGCTGTGATATTGTACTATGGTTTTGCAAGATGTTACCATTGGGGGGAACTGGGCAAAGGATACACAGGGTCTCTCCATATTTACTTCTAGCATCTGCGTGTAAATGTACAATTATCTTAAAAGAAATGGCTTAATTGAAAATTTGTCTCTTTCCATTCTATGCCTGTATGAGGCTGAATTTTCTTCTCAGTGCAGAAGTTATATATACTTTTATTTTAGAAAGTATGCTTATTTTTTTAAATGTGCTTTTTATGGTAACGTGTAATGATTATTAATTTTCAGTAATTTAAAATTAAATATTTAGAAAATGTGCTTATTTTCACTTCTGGTACAGTAAAATAATAACACATACAATCTAACAATTCGAAGCACTCAGAAAAACATAAACTTTGAGAACTATTGAATTAGGCATTGGTCAATGCTCATAAACATATTCAACTTGTAGTTCATTTTGATTCTGCGGACATATCAAAATATATTGTCCTCTCCAAAATGTAATATGAAACGGTATGATCAATGGCTTAAACACTGGAGCCCCATTTAATTTAAACACAGATAACCAAATATTCCTGTACAGAAACCATAATAAGACTTTTTAAAAAGATGTCATGTTAACTCTGCCTAATTTTCTGATTGGAATTTGCAGACTTCATAAGCACTTATTTATCTAAGCATTTTATAATCAAAGGCCCCCAAATAGCAACAAATTGCCCCAGAGTCAGCAGAGATATTAATGTTACTCAGTGATACATCTTTCTGATGAGGTCTTAAACACTGATTTTTAAAAATTTATTACGCAGGAAGATGACATTTTTACCCCTGAAGGCAATTGGCAAGAAAATTGCGATTATTAGACCCCCTGAGCACGAGTTTTTCTTCCTGTGTGTTCCTCTGAGTATTACAAAATATTCTCATTTGTGATTTTTCTATCCTCATCTTGCCCCCTTACCACAGATAAATTAGTTCACAACAAACATAACAAATTCAGGGGTCAGCACTTTGTTAGCAAGTGTTTAAAGTGAAGTTTTGCTTTTGTGGTAAGTTACCATGAAGAGAAGTCCAGAACTCAAGACTGGGCTGACATTGACAAATAGGACTTGTCTCTGATGCGTCTGTGTCCACAGTGCTCTCTGCGTGCAGTGCCACTGTGGCGGCCCTTCCCTTGTACATATCTTTCTGGCTTTCAGGCATGTTCTACCCTATGTAATAGTGCTGGGGTGTGCCACCCAGATCTTACCTCCCCTCCAGGACCCAGACCTCTCGGGTCTAGGGACTGGGAGTGTCGACAGCTATGAACTCGGGAATTTCCTCTCTAGAGGATTATTCTACAGCGACAAGAACCGCCACGGCCAAGGTGACACCCTGTCTCCAGTGACAGGTCAGTGGGGGCTGGAGAAAGGCCTAGCCCCTTCACCCCATTCAGGACAACTGGAAGGAGGCAAGCATCCGGGTTGCGACCTCCGCGGGACAGGCTGAGCCTCCCTTTGGGAACGCCTCACGGCTCAACCTCTCCCTCTGCCCCGTCCTCCTCCTGCATCTTGGTATGTGCATGTCCCCATCTCAGAATCTGCTTCCCAAGTCTCTTGACCTGCACGCAGCACCTGGGTGAACGTTGGATGAGAAACACGATGTTGACATAGCTTCAAAGTACTGACTCACAGATAATTAATACTGATTAATTATGACTTGCTTATTAATAACTTTACAGTGAGGAAATCTGACTGACACTACCTTAACCAGGAGGAGAAAGGTGCGTCTGGATAAGACGTGCTGAGCAGAATACATCTCGCCTGTGGTATTCCTATCGGAAATGCAAACCTGCGTTGAAACTTAAGTATTAATATTAATATGGAAAGTGTGTTTCCAATTATTTATTATTTTTTGTGCTTTATAACAGGGTTCCATTACACAACCATTTTTTTTCAACTAAACTACCTAATTTCTCCGCATAAAACACCAGCTACACCTGAATTGAGGCACATTATACATGGGAACCAGCTTGTGTTCTTCAAAGATGCTCCAGTTATTAAAAACAAGGAAAGACAAGGAAACTTTTCCGAATGAAAGAAAACGACAGAGGCACTAATGGTGTCAAACCCTTAGACTGATGTTTACTACTTACCACTATTTTTACAATGCTAAGTTTATTTTAGTATTAATATTAATATGGAAAATTGCAAACAAAATAAGACACATTCCCAAATGTTATTTTTTGTCCTTTATAACAGGGTTCCATTATACAACCATTTTCCTTCAACTAAAATGCTTGATTCAAGTCTTAGGTTGTTTAATTGTAACATCTTTCATTCTAAAGCTTTATTACTTTGTCACTCATTACTCTTCACCTTGGTTTTCTCCTATGTGGTGTTGTGTCTCTTTTTGTAACTTATTTTTCAGGAGGTTTTTCTGAGGGACTTTTTTATCGGGAAGATTCATTAGCTAGTTGTCCTGAGTTTATATCTTTGATATTTGGGCACGTTTTCCCCTCAAGTAATATCTACCTGGTTATGTAATTATAGGGCCACAAGAATTCACATATCTCCGTATTTGGATCTTAGTGTGATTTGTGTTAGGTTTGATGTCCTTCTGACTTTAACTTCATTCATTCATTCATTCATTCAATTAAGAAATATTCAAAATATTTATTAGGCACCAACTATTGTTTGATGCTGTGTTGTTCTGGCAATATGATGGCAAACAAAATAAGACACTATGTTTTCTGATTATATACTTTAAAAATTTTTCATTTCATTCTTGAAATTGCAAATTTTCACCAAGTTTTGTGTTCATGTTAGAATACTTAATATTGATTGCCCATCTCTTTCAAACTGCAAATTTATTGTTTCCTTCTGCTCTGTAAAGTTGTTAGTAGTTTTAGTCTTCAATTTATATTTCTAGTTTATGCACAATAGATGTTCTTGTTTTAACTATGCTCTCATTAATTTATTATACTTTTTATTCTAACCTATTTAACTTTTAAAATTTTTTCTCTCATCTGTTTCTTAGCATCCAGATTAATGTCCATTGGTCCTACATAGTTTTATATAAAACCATTGTGTAATTTTTCTGTTCTTAGACTGTTTCCTTTTTTATAATAGTCAGCTGTTCTCCATTATGGCAAAATTTCTAAAAATTTCTTATTTTGCTGAAGAAATTGTTATAAAAGAAGAACCTAGTCTGGTTTCTTAAAGTAATACAGCTCTCCATGACTGCAATCTCTTTATTTATATATGATTTTTAAATTTCTTTTATCTGACCTTTACACAGAGTCATTTGTATGTGTCTTCATCCCATATTTGAAATATAGATGGTCTTGACTAGTGTGAATCCAAGCAAAGGAGATCTGAATACGTAAAGGATATTTTCAGTTTACTTCTGCTCTTTGCTGTCCCACAGTTCCAGCAGTGCAGGTGCTTGGGGGAAGGAGTTCCATCTACAATCAAGGGGCTCATGGCAAGGCTCAGGTAAGTGGTATTCCTATACATTTGCTGTGGCATTCAGAATTAGCCAGGGAAGTGCTAATTTCTGGCTAAGATAGTGTCATAGCACCTATTCTTCAACAGATACAGGTTTAGCCTAATTTTTACTTTAGAGTTTTTAAGCTTTAAAAATAATTATAATAAATACCCCCTTAGCAAAAATGCTATAATCAAGAGAATACACTTTGAAAACAAAAAGAAGCAGATAACTAAGAATGTGTGCTCAAATCTGAATACGACAAAATCAATGTTAAATATACTATAGCCAAAATAACAAAAAAATCAAATTCAAAATTTGAAGATATCATCATGAAATGATGATAAGAAGCAACGTACAGCCTGTCCTCACATGCTCAGTTTGAAGGCCACGTGATATCTGCCACTTTTCCCTTTTGTAATAATAAGTGGTTCATTTAGTCTACCCTTGTGGAATTACAAGGGGTCTCAAATAGCAAGAACAATACTGAAAAAGATAAACAAAGTTGAAGGACTCATATTTTCTGACTTTAAAAGGTGCTACAAAACTACAATAATCAATATCAAGTGGTACTGAATAGACACATAGACCAGTGAGAAAGAATTGAGTCAAAAAATAAATCCAAAAATCTATGGCCAACAGAGTGCAAAGACTATACAATGAGGTAAAGAATGTAAAATAATGAAAGTGAACCACTAACCTCACTTCATCTACAAAAATTATTTCAAAATGGATCAACAACCTAAATATAAAAACTAACACTATAAAACCTTTAGAAGAGAACACAGGGATAAATCTTTATGGTCTCTACTTAGCAATAGATTCCAAAATTTGACCCCAAGTCATGAGCAATGAAAGAAAACATAGTAGATAATTACGCTTCATAAAAATTAAAAGCTGTTGAGCATCAAAGGACATTATCAGGAAAGTGAAAAGACTTTCTACAGACAGTGAGGAAAAATACTTGTAAATCGTATTCCTTATGTGGGTTTAGTATCCAGAATATATAAAGAACTCTTTCAATAACAAAAAGACAAGCAATCCAACTTTTAAAATATGAACAAATGACTTGAATAGACAGCTCTCTAAAGAAAATATCCAAATGGCCAAAACGCATATGAAAAGATGTTCAATTAGCCAGGCATGGTGGTGCATGCATGTGGTTCCAGTTACTTGGGAGGGTGAGGTGGGAGAATCACTTGAGCCTGCGAGGCAGAGGTTGCAGTGAGCTAGCCTAGGTGACAGAGTGAGACCCTGGGTCAAAAAAAAAAAAAAAAAGCCATATTCAGCATCATTGTTGATGAAGGAAAAGCAAGTCAAAACCACAATGAGATACCATTCCATAGTAGAGTGTGTTAAAATCAAAATAAGGTAAAATGATAAGTGTTTGGGAGGACATGGAGAAACAGGAACTCTCACATACTGCTTGCTGTTGAGAATGTAAAATGAAATAGCCATCATGAAAGACATTTGGGAAATTCCTCAAAAAGTTAAATATAGAACTGCTGTACAACTCAGCTATTCCACTCCTAGGCATATACTTGAGAGAGATGAAAACTTATATCTGTATGAAAGTTATACGCAAATTTTATAGCAGCATTATTTATAACAGCCAAAAGGTGGATGTCCCAGATGTCCATCAACAGATGAGTGGATAGACATATCGTGGTATATAAATACAATGGAATATTTTCATCTTTCAAAAATAATGAAGTGCTGACATATGCTACAATTTGGATGAACCTCAAAAGCATATGCTAAGTAAAATAAGCCAGACACAAAGGGTCAGATAGTGAACGATTCCTTTTACATGAATATAAATATCCAGGATGGGCAAACCCTTTAGAAGTGAGGCAGCATGTTAGAAGTTGCCAGAAGATAGGGTGAGGCAGAAATGTGTATGGGATGTTCTCGTGAGTGATGAAAATATTTGACATTAGAGAGAGGTGGAGGCTGCACAGCATTTGAGTACAGTAACTGCCACTGAATTGTACACTTTATGATGGTTAACTGTATGCTATGTGAATTTCATCTAAATTAAAAAAATGCAAGAGATCAGAAAAAGTAGTTCAAAAGAAACTTTGTTTTCTTACAGTCTCCTATATGTTACTGAGTAGTACGTACATACAGTGACATTCTGAACATCATTAATTTTGAAAAAGAAAATGATTTTTTTCAATATAATGGTTACCATTATAATACAGAAATTGTGTTATTAACATAAAATTTTTTTCAATCAATTTTTAAAGCAATAAATAATTTCTCTATCAGATTAAGAGTTTTTCTCTGCCTAAATAGTTCAATGTGTTACGATCTATGAGTGTTTGTAAATAGTTTTAATATTTGAGATGATATAATAATGCAAAATTATCAGTAACTTTTCCTCTCAAATGTTTACAATGTAGGATAAAACTGAAAAAACTGAACTTTTAAAGTAATTTTAAATTTAAAAAACAGTATGCAAGTGCCCATTCATTAATTCTAATTATTGGACACTAATTACCACAACCAATGTATCAAGTGGTAGAAAATAATCCAGTCGCATTAGTCTTCTGAATCTCCACACAATTTGGGAAGATGTCAAAAGGTGAAAAAGAAAAAAATAACATTCTGTTGCTGTTTTTAAGAATACAAAAAAATTGAGCTCTCTCTGCTTTGACTAGAGTTACTTCACATAGGTACTGCCAAGTAGAATATTCCTTTTGATGAAGCTCTGCTTACCCAGTCCTTTGTAATCCAGAGATTCTCCTGGTATTTTCACAAAGAGAAAGAATCCAATGTGGAAACTGCTATCTACATGGGTCACTGGAACTCGGCAGCCTTCAGGACGTTTTAGAAGAGAAACTATTATGCATGAGCAACTTTATAGATCCAAACTGTGATTGCATTTAGAGTTGAATATACACATTTTATTTCAGGTACAAAAACAACAAATATATCCAACCAATATAGAAGTAGAGTTTCAGATTAAGTATCTTTATTTCTTAAAAACAAAGTTAAGAAAATTAACAATTCCTTCTAATGTTATCTTTAGAAATGTGCTTATGAGTATAAATGAGATTGTTAAATAGAAAATACAGAAGGCTGTTAATTTGGACTGAGCTCCTGCACTAGGCCCCAACGTGCCAAACCAAAATGGAGTCACTAATGCTAAAGACCCACATCACCGAAGCAAAACCAAGTTGTTTATTTGACCTTCTGAGAAATCAAGATTGATGATAGTCAAATCCCCAAACAGGCCACTTTTAAACTGGCATGATAAGGAATCCCCTCTGCTAGAGCTCTTACAAAGAAATGACCTGAAGTGATCTGATATTAACCCACTTTTTGTTTTATGCTGTTTCCTGGTTCCTGCTCAAGCTACCTTATGAAAGCTACCTGTCTGTCATGCCCACTATAGCACCTCTCTATTTTTAGATGAGATGCTACCTGATTAATGAATAAAAAATCAAAGCCACCTAGGTCATTTAACTAAATCTGTTATAATTGTGTCTTTTGACAATATCATATGATGAAAATAAAAATAAATTATGTGGTGGCCTCAAGTGCTTTAGAGTTTTCCTAGTAATAAATGCACACATTTAATAGTTATCATTTTTGAGGAAGAGTCTCTTTTTACTCTGCTACAAATTCTTTGACCTTGAAAATAAAGTCACCCTATTGAAAGTAATTTAATCAACAAATGTGTTGAACTACTTGGAAATGAATTTCTGCCTTTAATTTGTGAAACATTTCCCTTTTGCTATTAAATCTTATAACATGGCATTTGCATAAAAATCAATTGTAGCATCTTAGAGGTGACTTTGAACAAGTCTCCATTGAATAACTGTGAATGTGAGCTTCAGTGAGTAATCCACAAATGTTATCTTCATTACAAAGTACATGCAATTATTTTTTAAGATAGTATTGCCCTTAATTCTACAAAATTATTTTATTTTTGTAAGGCGAGGACAGTATCTTAAAATTTTAATGAACTTACCCACACAAACATTCTAGGATAATAACAGATGGTGCAAGTATTTTTACATAATCAGACCCAAGATAGGATAAACTAGTCATGTGTAACCAACAGATGTGTGCTTATAACAAACATACTTTGGAAACCGCTTCTTCTCTGCTAGACGCACATGGATTAAATATTTGTAGACACTTGGCTTGAATTCGTAATGGTTCTCTGGACTATAATCATGGTAGATAGGATGTTTTTAAATAACCTAATCTTTGTTAAATATCGAACTTGCCTTTTTATACATTTAGCAGCTATGTTCCAACTTTGTACAATAAGTGGCTGAAATTGAATAAGGTAAGAAATAAGATTTCAACCTAAAGTAGGCTGTCAGGATCATCCCCTTGCTTATTGGGAAATGTTATCAATGTTTGCTCAGTTGTCACCTTTGACCTTAATCTAGCAGCAATGGCAAATCTGACAGATACCCGAAACAAGCAATTGCTTGACATATTAGGAAGCATTTTAATTTGACAGAAAGGAACAAAAAACATTTTCTTTAATAATGTGAACTGTCAGAGAACACAGACCAACACTGACCCCTGAGGATTCATTGGTCATTCAAGATGGTTTAGGGCAGTGCTGGGTTCTGGCAGAGCTATACTTCTATAAGCCAACTACGCAGATTTAAATAATAAAACTGGTATGTTTGTGAGAAAAAAAAAACTAATGTTGTCATATAAAATGTTAGGGAAGTCGTTGCCTAGTAGATTTCCTGATGCCATGTGTATACCAAGCCTGCCGATGAAACGTCACCAGGAAACTAGACTCCGGAGACCACAGACAGGAGTGACTAATCCTATAAAAGAGGACTAGCCCTCCACCCGCCCCACACATTGCCACACTGTGAACTGCTGGTTCTACAGAAAACAAAACAAAACAAAACAAAACAAAACAAAACAAAACAAAACAAAACAAAACAAAACAGTTGCCAAGTAAAGGCAGTCCCTTGCACTCCAGTCTTGAAGACAGAGTGGTACGTAATTACCTAAACATTCTCCTCACCATGAAGAAAACTAAGAATTGTCTGACATTGAAAATCAAGATCCTAAAAGAAGAAATTTATATCTGAGTTTCATTGTGAGAAGCTAAAAGGAAAGAAATTCAGGCTGAGTAACATTCTAGCCACTGTGATGAAGAAATATCATTAGTTCCTTAATGAGAAGGAACAGAAGACATATATTTGAATAGACCTTAAATCCTTTACAGTCCATTGTATGAGTCTTTATCACCAATTGTCTGTAGTTTTCGTTGCAGAATAGGTGTTCCATCTGTACTTGTTTTTGTAAAATTGGAAGTGAAAGAACTCTGCACATTTCTGTAAGTACAGACAAATATTGGATAAAATATGCCTCTTTGATTAATAAAATCACCCTTCCAGCTCCCACCCTGGGCAAATCAGTTAGAAATTACCTTTTCATTGTCAGTTAATCATAATGGCTCCTGAGATCTGCGCAGATAGAGCGTCATTAACAAGGTAAGTCAAGATGCCAACTCTGTTTTTTTATCCATTTACTTGTTTTCATCACAATGCCAGTGATAAAGAACACAGTGAGTATTTTGTTATGTTTAAAGTACCCTTAAATACATAAAATTGATCCAGTGTATGTGATTTGTTTTTATATCATGAAGAAGATGTTTATGAACAGGGAGAAACTCAAAACAGTATATTCAATATTCAAACAGCAGTCCTATTTTAAAAGGCTGCTTGAAAAAGGAGAAGCAAAAATAGTTAAATAACTTCACCTTTCAAATATAGAAAATGAATTAAAAGGAAATAATAAAATCATAAACAGCAAAGTGAAATTCTGATACTTTTATTATCTTAAAGCAAGAGGGCTTTTCTAAGAATATCAAAAGTGAAACCATATCTAGGAGGCAGAAAATCACCATTAGCACAATATAAAGTTAGGTGACAACTTGTACAAGATACAGCACATTTAACAAGAATGGCATCCTTAATGGAAACGTTCTTAGAACTCATTTAGAGACTATAACCCCCCCCCAAAAAAAACAGGCAAAATCGTGAACAAGTATTGCACTAAAAAATCACACTTGGCTGAGAAAACTTATGAAAATAAATATTCAAATACCTTAGTAATTGAAGAAAGCAACTTAAAGCAGCAGTGAAATGCTGTTGAGGTACAACTAAATCAAATTAGCAAATACACCTGAAAAAGGACAGAGTCAGCATTGACAGAGAAAGGACAATGGATTCTCAGACACTGCTAATGGCCTTGAATATTGGTCAATTTTTCCATGAGTTATGTGGCACTGTGAACAAAATTGACATTATAAGCTGCTTCTAGGAATTTGTTTTAATGTACTCTTGTAGCTACTAGAAGCTTAGTAAATCTTGCTATGTCCAGGCAATTGAGTAATTGGGATTATTAGAAACATTTATAACATCATAATAATAGCTTTTTTTCCCCTTAGGAACTAACAACGATTTTTATTTTATATTTTTCCTTTCTCCATTACTATGAATTTATCTTAAGAAAATGACCTGGCATTTTTATGTGTAACAATCCAAAGCTTCCTATAGATCTCACATTTGGAATCAGTTAATGGGTTATGATGCACTGCTATAAAACAGCCTTTGGAAGAGAGGTTTCAACTTTCTCATAGTACATCATTATTGTAAAGTGTATGCACATATTTTTGCACAATAGTCACATTCAATTATATATTATACAGAGAAAAATGGCTGTGAAACGTACAAGACAATTTTAGTTGGGGATATGTTTAAGTAGCATTAATTGGGTTCTTTCTGTCTACTTTTAAGTACATTCTAACTTTCATAAATAAAAATGTTATTCCTGACAAATATGTATTAAAATTATGTTTAATGTTGTACTAATACACATGTTAAAAGGTTAGTTTTGAAAAATAGACTAGAATTTTTTCTGTACAATATGAACAAATTTATATACAACTTTGCCCATAGATTGAAATACAGCATAATTATTAAAGATTAATTTCTTTATATTTGTTCACATTTTTAATATAAAATTAGGAACATGTAAAATAAAACTCACAAGAAAATTTTTCTTCACAATTACACTGGAACGAAAGCTCAATGCAAAAGCCCATATTTTATCTGAAATCCATACAGCATTTCACTGTACCCACATTTATTTCAAAGTAGATACATAACAAACTTTGTGATGTTTTAGAAACGTTGCCAGATATCGGTTTCTAGAGTCACAGATGAGAGGTCTTGCTGGCATGATTTTTATCTATTACGAGAAGATCATTATGTGGATTCCTGACCCTTAGAATTACCAACAATTGTATTGGGCTGTCCATTACATATTTACATTATTCCAGAGATTTGCTGAAAACATACAGCAGCAGAAACCAAGCAACATATTTCCCACAGTGCTGTCTGACTATTTAAATGAATATAAAGCAGATAAATTTCAAACAAGAAGAAGTCTCATTAGCCACAGCAACACATGGTGATGGGTCTCCTTTAGCTCATTGTAGTTCTGTGATGCATATTGTGATAATGAACTGAAACACAGCCCTTAACTTAATTACAAGGTCTTTGGTGGAAAATAGCACTCTCATGTCATTGGGCAAGTTAAATTGACCTATTTAAAACACTTACAGTATTCATTAGACACCCCAGCATTATTCAGCCTTGATGACTTTGGACAGCATTGCATATAGCTTCATTTGGGATAGTAACAATAAATATTTTTTATGACATTCTGGAAGGGGGAAACAATAATATAAAACTCACAGAATACTCTGAACAATTTTTCTTTGTCATGATTTCTTGAACAATAATGTTTCTTTCTTCTGCGTCTTGTTGTAATATATGCCAGTTAGAATATATGTTTATATAAAACAGGTTATGATACACAACATTGTAGCCCTTCTTACTTTCTTCATTTTATTTCAAGCTATATGAATCATGCTATTGTTTGGATGTGTATTCATGCCCAAATCTTATGTTGAATTGTAATCCCCAGTGTTGGAGCTGGGGCCTGGTGGAAGGTGATTGCATCATGGGGGCGGATTTCTCACGAATGGTTTAGCACCATTTCTCTTGGAGCTGTCCTTGCCATAGTTAATGAGTTCTCATGAGATCTGGTCCTTTAAAAGCATGTAGCACCTCCCCGCCTCTCTCTTTTGCTCCTGCTTTTGCCGTGTAGCGTGCTTGCTCCTGCTTCACCTTCCTCCGTGATTGTAAGCTTCCTGAGGGTTGCCCAGAAACAGTGCCAGTGTTAACGCTTCCTGTAGAGCCTGCAGAACTGTGAGCCAATTAAACCTGTTTTCTTTATAAATTACCCAGTCCCAGGCATTTCTTTATAGCAATGCAAGAATGGCTTAATACATATCATTTACTTATTAATTTATTTTAAAAAATATTTGTTGATGGTATATTCTTAAATATTTAAATTGGATAATGTAATTTTTAGATGCTACTTAAAATTGCTAATATAAACAGTGTGATTTCATGTGGGTTTGCTTGCACATTGGCCTTTGCACTTAAGTAGTGGTTCCATGTAAATTGAGTGTCTAAACTTGAAGACAGTAATTGGGAGGAAGCTGGTACCATCAACCTCCCTGCAATGACGGAAGTGCTGGCACACCATTCTTGATGCAACTGGTACTTGCAGAAGTCACTCCATAGCAAATTTATTATTCTAAAGACATTTTCTTACATTTGATAGCTGAATATTATTTAGTGGGAAAATGTGGACTTTTATAATGATTTTACTAAGAAAATTGGTTAACCAATTAGGGAAAATACTGTATTTCAGCTTAACAATTTAGAACAAACTAGAGATGAATTTTATAAACTTTAAAAGATACTTGCTGGTATAAAGAAATGGTTGACTTTTGCATATTTGTCCTACAATTAACTACCTTTACAGATTCTTACCTGTTGTATTACTTTTCATTCTATTTTTCATTTGGTTTTGCAATCATATCATGTACCAGCAATGACCAATTTGTTTCCTTGCTTTCAATAGATAAACCTCTTCTTTTTTGTCATAATGCTTTGCTACAACCTCCAGAAAATTACACAGTACAAAGAAACTTTTTCTACCTTTTATTTAGAAAAAAAAATTCTTTGGGGATTTTTGAGGTTAACTGTGAGGCCAACTACAGTTTGGGATTTGTGTTTTACACTTAAAGAAAACATACTTTGAATCATTGGATACTACATGTACTTTGCCCAGAAACTGACTTGGAATTTTACTTGTACATAAATAATTTAAATATCCATTTCATCCTACTTTTAACAAAATGCTTTGTTTCACCTCTAATTTGAAAAATAATTCATATTTATTGGAAAATAATTCAAGTATTACAAGAACCTAGTTAGAAGTAGGCAATATTACTTAACAAGCTCCCTAAAAACATATTGACGTAATAATGTGTAGGTTTCAAATTGTTTGCTATGAGATGTTCATAAACACGAGATCCTTTAAAATGGGATTATATTACCCAAGTCATTTTGTATACTGCTGTTTTAATGTAACTACATGTTGTGGACACATCGTCTTAACAAATAAAATATAGACTTAGCTCATTATTTAAATTGCTGAGTAATTTTCATTTGTGTGGATATATCTTGCTTATTTGTTTTAGCCCACAATTTAAATATTCAAGTCATTACCAAATGTTGGCTTAGGCTATAAGGAAATGTATATTAAAATGTATATATATATATATAGAGAGAGAGAGAGAGCTATATATATAGTTATACACATATATAACTATACATGTGTATGTATACAATTATATACATCTATGTATATGTCATATATAGTTGTACACATATATGTTATAAATAGTTATATACATATATGTATATGTTATATACATGCATATATTAGTTACATATACATCTATGTAACACATTACATATAGTTATATACATACATAGTTATATACATACATATACATCTACATATGTATATATGTATATATGTATACATACATATATATACTTATGAGTAACTATTATATAACATTTATACATATATGTACATAATTACATGTAACATCTACATACACATGTGTATAACTATATACATATTCATGTATATTTATATATGTACATAACTATACATTATTTATACATATATAATTATATGTGTATATGTATATAGTTATATACATGTATATATAGTTATATACATATGTGTGTATATATAATATATAACTATATATACACGTATATGTATATAACTATATAGATATACACATATACATGTGTATAACTATATACATATAACTATATATAACTATAACTATATACATATATGTATATAACTATAACATATACAGTTATATACACATATATAACTATAACATATACAGTTATATACACGTATGTAACTATTTATGTTTACATACAGTATATATAGTATATAACATGTAACTATATATGTGTGTATGTGTATATATATATGCATATATATAAATCCTCTGTCTCTAGCTCTTTTTCTCTGTTTCCCACTCTCTAGACACACACATGATGGAAGGAAAATCCTCCAAGATCAGAAAGAACACAAGTCGTAATGGCTTACCCTGCAGTGGCCAGCGTAAGGGAGCAGAGACTGAGATTTGCTATTCACATAGGCTTACAGAAAAAAGACTCATATATTCATGCAAAAAACAAGAAAGAATGATAACTGAATGTAACTTAGAACAAATGAGTGCATTTAGTAAAAATAAAAAGTAATTCTGATGGCTGGAAGATTCACCTCAAATTATGAACATCTAAAAGATGTAGGGTTATCTTTTAAAATGATGGCTACAATCCCACTACTTGATTGTGCAATGAAAATTATTGGCATAATCATGTATCTTAAATTCAGCTTCTTTGGGTTGAACCTATTAGAAAAATATTGAGGAATTAAATAATTTACACAACAGAATATACTCATTACAATTATTCATAATATGAAATTACTCATGTATAGTTAAAGCAAAAATTCTGATGGTTGATATTGGTGAAGAAGTAGGTATAGAAGTATTTTTTTTTTTACCAGATGCTTCTTAAAATCAGTGTTAGTTCATAGCAGTAAGCAGTAAGTATAAAGACTAATAATGGAAAACAAAATAACAAGATTTTTAAAGAAGAAAATTCGTGGAAAGAGAGCAGGACTGTATTAAAAAAATAATTCTATGATATTAAACAAAGTGAGAGAAAAATGTTAGAAGTTTACATGGAGCTTATGATAATATAAACAGAAGATAAAGTAAACTTAGGTAAAGAAAGAAAGGCAGCTGTTTATTACATAAACTTTCTAGAGTGTCTACTCCACTCTGGTGGATTCAACTGTTGATTAAGGATTAAACAGTGAGCACAACAAAGTATTTTTCCCTAAGAATTTACAGCACGGTGAGGGAGACCCCCAAGAAGCATATGTTACATAATGCCTCAAGTGAAGACAAATGCTGTTGATAAAACAAAGTCAGCCCCAGGGGTGGGGAGACCCCTGGGGCAGCAGGTGAGGAGAGGGCTGCTTTGTACAGAAAGGTCAGAAGTCCTCTGCTAAAGTGACATTTGAATAGAGGTCCTGAGGAAGTGAGGGTCTTGCTGACAGTCTATGGTAAATGCAAGAACCCTGGGGCAAGGTGATGCTTGCTGTCTGAGGCACGGCTTGAAGCCCAGTGGCTAAAGATGGGTAGCCAGTGGGAAGAAGGACAGGAGATGAGATCAGAGAGGCTGTGGCCAGTGGATACCACTTCTGATGGCTCTCGGACATCAATTCCTTTGCCTAACAGTGATTCCTAACTTCAGCTGCACATTGGAATCATCTGGGGGAGTTTGTAAAACTATGGGTGCTTTGATCTCCTTCTCAAGGATGGGTCTTGGGTATGGCCTGAGCATTGAGAATTATTATATTTTTGATTCCCCAGGTGATTATAATTTGCAGCCAAGATTAAGACCACTAGTTGAGAGGGAGGGAAAATGAGAGAGATCTGACAAAGGGAAGCCAGGTGAAATAAGAGACAAATCAAAGGACAGTGATTTCTGAAAGTCAGGTGAGGACAGGAGTTTGAAAGGAAGAGGGGTTAACTGTGTCAAATGCTGCCTGTCTTAGATCCAGCTGGATGAAAGCTGATTTGATCACTGGAGCTCGCCGTGTGGTGATCATTAGTGATTCTGATAAGAGGTGTTTGTTTGAGTAGTAAGAATGAAATCCTGATTGGTGTGGGTTCAAGAGAAAAAATAGGGGCAGAGAAGGCGAGCATGCTAAGTATATACTATCTTTTCAAAGACATTTCGGTGGAGCTGAACAGAAGAATCTCCCATTGCTGAAGCAGAATGTTTGCTTGTGAATGCTTCTTGAAGATGTACCATGTTTTCAATAGTAAGAATGCAGTAGGCAGAAAAATCTGATTATCAACCTGAGTTAATAATTGTAAATTACTTTAGAACATTTCATGGATCACAGTAAATGTTTTACAAATATTTGTCAAGTGAATAAATTATTCAAGAGAATGGGTAGGGAGGGGGAAATTCCAAGGGAGAAAATCAGTGAGTAGCTTAAAAGATGTGACTTAGCTCAGTGTCAGGAAACTGTCCTCATATGGGTGCTCAGAGAGTTTTCCTTTTTAATAGAGTATTAGTTGTGTTACATTTGGTGGTAGGACTATAAAGACGCTTTCTTCAGAATTTTTAAATCTGAGTGAAATAAAAGGCAAAATCATCAGTTGGAATATGGGGGTGGAGTTTTGGAGTTCTGAGAGCATGGAGAAAACATGAAATAGTTTCAAACTCTAAGAGGGCGAATTGATTTGGATAATGCAGTAGGATTCCCAGGAGGCAGTGAGGACCCATTGGAGGATTTTGTCAGGAGCCAATGTGAAACCATCCAGCAAGGTTGTGTGTCTCTCTCCAAAGGCATTGGTTTGCCTCTCTCTGTAGGTGTTGGTTTGCATGTTTTATTTTTATTTTTAAAATACATTATAGAGCTCTCCCTAATTCCATTTTGATAACCTGTATAACTTTCTATTGTATGAGTATATTAAAATTTATTCCACCTGTGTCAAATGGTTCTGTTTTAGTATTCTGGCATTAAAAAGAATGCCAAACTAATAGCTTTACTCGTGTCATTTTACATTTTGCCAGTTTTTATTTGGGAGCATGCTGGGTCAAAGGATAAATGCATCTGTTACTTTCCTAGTTGCTTTTTACTTGATATTTGGACAATATCAAAGCATGAAGCACTGTCCTAGAAAATCATATAAAAATAGAGACAAATACTTCCAAAAATTTATGATAGTCAACCTCACATAGGCTCTCAACACTACTCAGCAAGCCTACTAGTTTTCTCTGCCTCTCTCCTCTCTTCACACCTACTACACCCACCCCTTACATGACCCCCTCATGCTCATGGAGGGACCACAGCCTATTCTCCTGATTCATGGGGAGAGTCTGAGCCTGCAGGTGGAGACTGTCTACTGCTGCATCTCCAAATGCACCTGCATCTGCAAACTTCTCTTTGTGGCTGTTCTATAACAGGGGAGGTACATCACCTCCAAATAAAGTCCAATTATGCTCTCTTCTGCTTTATGAGAAACCACTCATTATCAATGACCAGTTCTCTCTCTAGTCTCTAGTAAATTTATTTTTCAATTGAATCATTCATCAGCATCTAAGTTCTTAAGTTTTTCGCATCTGAAAAATGATCTCCATGAACTTCCCTTAATTTCCGTGATACCATATTCTTCCTGTGTTTATACCCCTTCTCTTCTAGCTCTTTTAGTACTATTTCTAGGCTTCTTTTCTTCTAGTAGACCACTGTGTATTAGAGTTTCTCAAGCCTCAGTCACTGTCTCTCTTCTCTTTTCATTCTTTGTCTCCCTAGGCCAATTCATCTATATCCACAGCCTCACTTACTCCCTAAGCACTGATGATACCTGAACCTAAACATTCATTTTTCTGGCTCAGAGGTCCTTCTCCTCACTCCTGACACTCTTACTGACTTCTTAGGACACAGTCCAAATCCTGTCCCCGTTCTTCTCTTCCCAGTAGCTAAGAATAATTTTTATGTTGTAAAGAGTTTCCATACGCATAATAAATAAGTAAATAAATAAATAGAAAAATATGCAATAGTGACCATTCGTGGCATGCACAGCCCCAAGTATTTACTACCCGGCCTTTACAAATCTTGCCAAACCCTGTTTTAGATGACTCAAACTCTCATAAAAATCAGTACACTAAGTCTGGATTCACAGTCTGGATCCTCCACCTTCCTACAGCATATTTCCTCATGAATGACATCATTATTATTGATGGATATAAATCTCAAACCTAGTGCTTATACCTGCATACCTAACTCTCCATTACCTCCTATATCCAATCTATCATCATGCTTTATATTTTAAATAATTCTTTAATACATCTACCAGTATTTATTTCAATGTCATCATCCTTTACACATTTACATTTCTAGCCTTCCCATAGCCACTGCTCACCTCATCTTCGTCTGCCCTTCATGGTCCTTCTAGGAACACCTTTCCTCCACAAATTGCTGATCATTTAACCTTTCTTTAATACTTCTCAGTGGATTCCAATTGATTGCAGGACCAAGAAGTGGTCATGATCCAGTTCTCCAGGCTTAACCCCCACCTCCCTGCCCCTCCCCGTCTCACGCTGGCCTCACCTGTTTTCTTTCCCAAGCCTCATCAGGTTATTTCCCTCCAAACTCAGGGCATTTCTGTATGATTCACTGTGGTTGGAACCTTTCACCAGCAATATTCCTCTTTGTTTATTTAATTCCTAGTCATCACCTAGATTGCACCTAAACGTCATTTCTTCAAAGACTCTTGACATTCTATTTAGGTCAGGCTCATTTAAAAAGCTCTTCTTCAATATTCCTCATATGTGAATCTGGGCTAATATATCTTCCTTCTTGATGTGATGAAGTTTATGAGGGCACATATGTCTGTTTGTTTACCATTGTGTTCCCTAAACTTAGAACTGTGCCTGATCACTATAGCACTGAAAATAAACATGTCATCAATGAATGGATTGAGTCTCTGACAAAAATTTATTATAGAAAATCAGTTGAGAAATAATAATTTAATAAGCAATTCTGTACAATGGACTAATGATTTTTTAAAAAACACGATTAGGTATTTGTCTCATACCATCATTCAAA
The DNA here is from genome assembly GCF_009828535.3 of Hylobates moloch. NCBI lineage: Eukaryota > Metazoa > Chordata > Mammalia > Primates > Hylobatidae > Hylobates > Hylobates moloch. The sequence goes on from NW_026652276.1 coordinate 115,202,228, forward strand.
ATAAATCCAGGAGGGTAAGATAGTTCATACAAAGTAAAGTGTTAGGAGGCAATGTGTTTGTGGATGACTTTCTAAGCATGATCCCAGAGGCTGAAATCAAAAAAGAAATAATGACAAGATTTGACTCTATTAAAAATTTCAGAAAACCACACACAAGCCCTGTATTAGTCTGTTTTCATGCTGCTGATAAAGACATACACAAGACTGGGCAATTTACAAAAGAAAGAGGTTTAACTGGACTCACAGTTCCACCACGTGGCTGGGGAGGCATCACAATCATGGCAGAAGGCAAGGAGGAGTAAGTCACATCTTATGTGGATGGCGGCAGGCAAAGAGAGAGCTCGTGCAGGGAAACTCCCATTTTTAAAACCATCAGAAGTCGAGAAACCCATTCACTATCTCAAGAATAGCATGGGAAAGACCTGCCTCCATGATTCTATCATCTCTCACCAGGTTCCTTCACAACATGTGGGAATTATGGGAACTACAATATGAGTTTTGGGTGGGGACACAGAGCCAAACCATATCAACCACATACAAACTTCTGCATAGAAAAGATGATTAAAATGCAAATTGAAAAACAATTTATATTACAGGATATTAATAGTCTTTAAACATGTAGAACTCACTCCATTGCCTTATTTGTTACAGGATTTCAGGTAAAATCCTAGAAAATGTAGATTGCTGTGTTTACCTAAGTGGCTTCATGCCTCTATAACTTTCACTTGGAACTCATTTTATATTAAATCTATCAATGAATTTTTAAGAATCAATTTAGACTGATAACCCAGTAGTAATCATGAATGTGGGGAGGAATTTAGAAGTTACTTTCTCAGCTTCTTCTGAAATGCATTATATTTTCTGAGATTGTATGAACTGCAGATGGAAACAGAAAAATTCACTCTAGTCAGTGGATAGTATTCAACTAAGACTTCTTAAATGAATAGAGTGCTTTGAGAAACTCACCCAGTGAGGCCTGCCTGTTCTGTTTCCCAAGAGACCATTCTTTTCCTACAGAGAAATGATCCTATCTTTTGAACCACGGATCATTAAATTTTCTGTGTTCTGTATCTTAAATTCGCCAAAGATTTTTTTCTTCCCCCTCCTGTGTATAAGAGACTCTAGATTAATTGGTTGAAAAGTTAAAGCTCAGCTCCACTCATTCCTTTAAACATTTTCCATGGAATTTAAGCTTTCATTGACTCTTCAGTATTTTATAGCTAATCAAATGTTGATTTAAACATAAAATAATTCTATTATGAGGATGATGAAATACATAAAATATCCTATTCCTTTTAGATAAATGAGTAGATTTAGGATTAAGATACATTTTGAGGATAGATTTTTATCCTCCAATAGTCATACTTTTAAAAGGAATCATAGGGGCTATATTTATTTTTCAGTGACCAGTGTTTAAATTCTTTTATAACTATATTTATTTTTAGCATTTTGTTTTTCTACAATTTTTAGATCAAAGCAAAACTAAAGGTAGTAGCAAATAACACAGGGGAATGCATGAGCATTGAAACAAATTTCATGGACTGCTGTTACCCAAATGTCGTGTTATATTGAGATTTTGGAGATTTTATGTTCAACCTTCTTAAAGCTATACTTATTTAGAATAACATATGCCTTCTTGAGTTAAGTCCATGTTTTGTTAACCAGATTCAATTTAGGGCACATGTTATAGAAGTCAAAACCTATCATCACTTCATTACATTTATATTTTAACTGATAATCTGAAAACCAGGGAATTGAATAAAATAGCCCAGGACAGGTAGATAGAGAAATCAGATTCAGCACAAAATTATTAAGCATATTAGGAAAAAATTTAACTTATTCAATAGTTCAGGAGAATATTCGTCTCATCATTATTTCTTTATTATACTACTTATCATTATTGATTATTATAATCATTATAATATGATTATGATCATAATCATTATTTTCTCATCATATTTCTTTATTATACTTAAATAAAAGCTTTATGTTTATTAAGGAATCCTCCCTCACAAAAAAATTTTACAAGAAAATGGCTCTTATTATTGTATAATTTAAAACATGGTGTTACAATGGATTTTTTGTTGTCGTGAATTCATAGCACAGTTCATTGCACTGGGGGAACCTTGGATGAGGCCTTGAGGTAGCAGCGTTTTGGTTTCACCAACCCAGTTTGTAGAATGAGAAGCTTAACTACAGCATGATCTGCTCCCAGTGATCTCTTCTCCGTCAGCCTTAAGTTAGCAACCCCCTTTCCATATCTAAATGCTTAGGCCAGGAATCTATTTGTCCACATTTAAACAATAGAGATGGCGATTTTATATCATTCAGTCTAATGAGAATGCAGACAACAGGAGAATTTCTTAATTTACTGTCTTCATAGATATAAATATATCTATTTGACGTACTAACATAGAGTACTGAGATTTTCCTTGAATTCTCTCGTCTTTTCAAATGATTGATTTCATAAATTGATGACTACAAAATTTGAGGCGGAAAGGACTTGGAAATATACATAAGCCAAATTCTCTAGTTCTGTACCTGAGGAAGTATTGCTATGAAAAATAGTGAATTTTTCTTGAACATAGTAAACACTCAATAGTTTAAAAAATGCTTTGCGTAAAATATCTCCTTTAATTTTCATTAAAACCCTGTGATCTAGAATATTGACATTGTCCACATTGTACAGCTCCAGCTATACAATGATCCCAGCTCACTGCAACCTCCGACTCCCGGATTCAAGCGATTCTCTCCCTCACCTTCCTGAGTAGCTGGAACTACAGGTGCCTGTCACCATGCCCAGCTCATTTTTGTATCTTTAGTAGAGATGGGGTTTCACTGCGTTAGCCAGGCTGCTCTCGAACTCCTGACCTCAGGTGATCCACCCACCTCAGCTTCCCAAAGTGCTGGGATTACAGGCGTGAGCCACCGTGCGTGGCCTAAAATTCAACTTTATTCAGCTTCTTTGTTCATGCTCTTAACTGCTGAACCATAATGCCACCATTTGAAAACCTAATGATACAGTTTTCTAGTCTTAACGTCATTTCCTAGATGAAAAAACTAAAGCCAAGAGAGGTTTGCTCTCACCCCAGTTCACATTTCATACTCTGTTCCAACTCTTCACAGGTGGGTCTAAAATGGCTTTAAATGTCAGAGCAGTGTTCTTTGCCACAGATACATATTTAACGCAAAACAACCTTGTGTTTATTCTTTCAATTATATTAGATGATAGTATCTTAATTATATGCCATTTTGGGGATCCCATTTGCTAATTAGGGCTTTTTAATGTTACAAGTATTTTAAGTAAATGCAACAATGTAAACAGGTTTGAGAGATATAAAATTAATGTAATTATTCATAAAACTGTGAAGTCCATAGGTAGGGCAAGCATTGAGTTTACTTTGATTTCATAGCTGTAGCTTGGCAAATACCCAGTTTCTTTGTCTCTCCAATTGAAAGGGTTTTTTTTTTTTCTCTCTCTCTCTCTCTCAAGGCTAGATCCTCACACGTGTTGGGAAAATGTGTTCTAACAGTTCCAAGCTTCTAATTCATGACCTTAGGTAATTCTTTCAAATGATTAAAAAGTTCTATTTCACAAAAGACTCAACAAATTTCACTTCATGGTTAGGTTTAATTGGATCAGATTCCAACTCCTGATTTAGATTTTTAGTCGTAGCAATTCTGTGGGTAGAATGGCTTAGTCCTGATGGATTAGTTCAGATTCTAACTAAGGGTATTTCCTTAAGTTGATTTCAGCAATAAGTGCTCAATCATGGAACTAGATCAGTGACCCTCCCAAATCCATCCACCAAACATAAAAACAACTAAAAAATAGAGACTGCTACATAACAGGAGAGGAATAGCATGACTGTTATGAGAGACACAAATGCCAGCAAACCTAATGGCCTAGAAAATTCACAATGCAAGGGTAATCCTTTACCTTGGGTGCCCTGTGTAATATTTATGTTTTGTTCTTATATTTTAAACTTTTTAAATTGTGATATTTAACTGGCATGCTGAAAAGTCAGTTAAATATAAATGGGTGACATAATTAATCATTATAAGTGGAACATTGGTGTAATCTTTACCTAGGTCAAATGAAAGCACAGCCAGCCAGAAAAAGGTCTCAGTATTCCCCTACATAATTGCAATCCCTTCCAATCTCGCTAAAAATTTACCCTTAGTATAAATACTATGGTAACATTTCCTTGCTTTTAAATATAATTTTATCACCAAAACATGAATCCATAAGCAATGTATTTCAGTTTTTCCCACTTGTGGGACTTTATAGAAATTGAATTGTACAACACAAGTGACTGGCTTCAAAAACCTGTGAAGTTTCTTGTTGTCATTGTGTATTTTATTTGCATGCACTGAATGAAAATATTACATGTTATTTATACATATTACTGTTAATAAACATTTGGGCTGTCATGAACGTTCTCGAATATATTTCTTGGTGCATACTGGCCTTGAGTTCTGTTGGATGTATGCCTGTGGATTTGTTGAGTCGTGGAAAATACATCTGTATAACATATTAGATACTGCCAAATGGTTTTCTAATATAGTACCAAATTATAGCCCCACTAGCAGGGGGATAGTTTCTCTCCTTCCACACCATTGCAAAACCATTCTCTTATCAATCATGTTAATGTTGGACATTCTGGTGGAGTGGATGTCTACGAGTGATATCTCATCACAGCTTTACTTTGTCCATCACGGGCTAGAAATGAAATTGACTATCATTTCATGTATTTTATTGGCCTTTATGTGTATTCTCTTTTCTGACATGACTGCTGAAGTCTCTCATATATATTTTTTTTAATTAGGTTGCCTGATTTCTTATTTTTGGTCAGTCTTTATGCCTTCCAGTATGGGCCACTTGACAATTTTTGTTCTGCATTTCAAATATCTTCTTCCACTCTATAAATTCATCTTCACTTTCTGAATTGTGTCATTTGGCAAAGAGTTTCCTTTTTTAATAAAAAAGGATAGCTTTTGGGGTACAAGTAACTTTTGGTTACATGGATGAATTATATAGTGGTGAATTCTGAGATGTTATTGCGTCTGTCACCTGAGTAGTATACGTTGTGCCTAATATATAGTTTTAATCCCACATCTGTCTCCCATCCTTCCCCTTTTGAGACTCTATATTAGTCCATTCTAAAACTGTTATAAAGAAATACCTGAGACTGGGTAATTTATAAAAAAAAAAAAGATTTAATTGGCTCAGAGATCTGTAGGCTGTGCAGGAAGCATGGCGGCATCTGCTTCCAGGGAGGCCTTAGGAAGAATTTACTCATGGCATAAGGCAAAGCAGGAGCAGGCGTCTTCACATGGCTGGAACAAAAGGAAAAGAGAGACAGGGGAAGTACCACAAACTTTTAAAACAACCAGATCCTGTGATAACTCATTCACTATCATGAGAACAGCACAGAGGAGATGGTGTTAAACCATTCATGAGAACTCCACCCCCATGATCCAATCACCTCTCATCAGGCCCCACCTCCAACACTGGGATTACAATTTGACATGAGATTTGTGTGGAAACAGATCCAAACCATATCAATCTCCAAAGTCCATTTTATCACTCTGTATGCCTTTGCATATTCATAGTGTAGCTCCCGCTTATAAATGAGAACATATTGTACTTGGTTTTCCATTCCTGAGTTACTTCACTTAGAATAATGGCATCCAGCTCCATCCAAGTTGATGCAAAAGACATTATTTTATTACTTTTTATGGTTGAGTAGTATTCCACAGTATAAATGTACTACATTGTCTTTATTCACTTATTAGTCAACGGGCACTTAGGTTCGTCACATCTTTGCAACTGTGAATTAGGCTGCAATAAACACGCATGTTCAAGTATCTTTTTTGTATAACGACTTCTTTTCCTTTGAATAAAGACCCAGTAGTGAGATGGCTGGATTGAATGGTAGATCTACTTTTAGTTCTTTAAGGAATCTTCATACTGTTTTCCATAAAGGTTGTACTGATTTACATTACCACCAGTAGTGTAAAAGCATTCTTCTTTCATAATATCCGTGCCAACATCGATTGTTTTTTGACTTTTTAATAATGAGCCATTCTTGCAAGAGTAGGGTGACGTCTCATTGTGGTTTTAATTTGCATTTCCCGAATGATTAGTGATGTTGAGCATTTCTATCATATATTTGGTGACATTTGTATATCTTCTTTTGAATAATGTCTCTTTATGTCATTTGCCCACTTTTTGATGGGATTATTATTTTCTGGCTGATTTCGTTGTGTTTCTTGTAGATTCTGGATAGTCATTCTTTGTCAGATGCATAATTGGTAAATATTTTCTCCCATTCTGTGGGTTATCTGTTTACTCTGATGATTATTTCTTTTGTACTAAAGAAGCTTTTTATTTTAATCAGGTTCCATTTATTTATTTTTGTTCTTGTTGCATTTGTTTTTTGAGTTTTAGTCACAAATTCTTTGCCTAGGCCAATGTCCAGAAAAGTTATTTTCAAGGTTATCTTCTAGAATTTTTATGGTTTCACGTCTTAAAGTCTTTCATCCATCTTGAGTTGATTTTTGTATAGGATGAGAGACAGGGATCCAGTTTCATTCTTCTGCATGTGGCTAGTCAGTTTTTCCAGCACCGTTTATTAAATAGGGTGTCCTTTCCCCATTGTATGTTTTTGTATCCTTTGTCAAATATCAGTTAGTTGTAAGTATTTATATATTTGGCTTTATTTCTGGGTGCTCTATTCCTTTCATTGCTCTTTGCACCTACTTTTATACCAGTACCATGCTGTTTTGATAACAATGGCCTTGTAGTATAACTTGAAGACTTGTAATGTGATGCCTCCAGATATGTTCATTCTGTTTAGGATTGCTTTGGCTATTCAGGCTCTTGTTTGGTTCCATATGAATTTTAGATTTTTTTCTAATTCTGTGAAAAATAATTTTGGTCTTTTAATGGAAATTGTATTGAACCTATAGACTGCTTTGGGCAGTATGATCATTTTTACAACATTGGTTCCTCCAAGCCATTACTATGGGATGTTTTTCTGTTTGCGTCATCTGTGATTTCTTTCAGCAGTGATTTGTAGTTCTTGTAAAGGACTTTCACCTCCTTGGTTATGTATATTTCTGGGTATTTTATTTTATTTTATTTTTCACAGCTGTTGTAAAAGGGAGTGGATTCTTGATTTGATTCTCAACTTGGTCATTGGTGTATAGCAATGCTACTGATTTGTGTACATTGAATTTGAAACTTGAGCATTTAATGAATTATTGTTCAAATCTAGGAGTCTTTTGGATAAATCTTTAGGGTTTTCTAGGCATATGATCATATCATCAACAAACAGTAATAGTTCGACTTCCACTTATCTAATATGAATGCCTTTTTTTTTTTTTCTTTCTCTTGCCTGATTGCTCTAGCTAGGACTTCCAGTACTATGTTAAACAGAAATGATGAAAGTGGGCATCCTTGTTTTGTTCCAATTCTCTGGGGAAATGCTTTAAACTTTTCCCCATTCTGTATGATGTTGGCTGTGGGTTTGTCATATATGGCTTTTATTAATTTGAAGTAAACCCCTTCTATGTCTAGTTTGTTGAGAGTTTTTATCATAAGGGGATGCTGGATATTATCACATGCTTTTTTGCAACCATTGAGATGATCATATGGTTTTTGTTGTTAATTCTGTTTGTGTGATGTATCACATTAATTCACTTGCATATGTCAAGCCATTCCTGCACCCCTGGAATAAAACCCACTTCATCATGATATATTATCTTTCTGATATACTGTTGGATTCGATTAGCTAGTATTTTGCTGAGAATTTTTGCATCTTTGTTCATCAGGGATATTGGGCTGTAGTTTCATTTTTGTTATGTCATTTCCTGGTTTTGGTATCAAGATAGTACTGGCTTCATAGAATGATTTATAGAGTCCCTCTTTCTTAATCTTTTGGAATAATTTCATTAGGATTGACACCAATTCTTCTTTCCATGTCTGACAGAGTTCAGCTGTGAATCCATCTGATCCTGGGATTTTTTGTTGTTGTTGTTGAAAATTTATTTATTTATTTTTATTACTGATTCAATGTTGCTGCTTTTTGTTGGTTTGTTCAGGGTTTCTATTTCTTCCTGATTTAATCTAGGAGAGTTGTATGTTTCTAGGAATTTATCTATTTCCTCTAGGTTTTCTGGTTTGTGTTTCAAACTAGGAGTCTCAAATGATCTTTTGTATTTCTGTGGTGTTGGTTGTAAAGTCTGTAGTTTCATTTATAATTGAGTTTATTTGTATATTCTCTCTTGTTTCCTTGGTTAATCTGGCTAATGGTTTATCAATCTTTTTTGTCTTTTCAAAGAACCAGTTTTTTGTTTCATTGATCTTTTGTATTTTTTTGTTTCAATTTCACTTAATTCTGCTCTGATATTTCTTATTTCTTTCCTTCTGCTAGATTTGGGTTTAGTGTGTTCTTACTTCTCTAGTTCCTTGAAGTTTGACAGTAAGTTGTCAATTTGTGATCTTTCAGACTTTTTTCATGTATGCACTTAGTGCTATAAAATTTCCTCTTAGCACTGCTTTTGCTGTATCCCAGAGGTTTTGATTACTTGTGTCACTATTATCATTCATTTCAAAGAACTTTTGAATTTCCACCTTGATTTCATCATGAAACCAAAAATCTTCAAGGAGAAGATTATTTAATTTTCCTGTATTTATATAGTTTTGAGCGTTCCTTTTGGGGTTGATTTCTAGTTTTATTCCACTCTTGTGTGAGAAGACACTTGATATGAGTTTAATTTTTAAAAGTTTATTGAGATTTGTTTTGTGACCTATCATATAGTCTGTCTTGGAGAATGTTCTACGTTCTGATGAGAAGAATGTATATTCTGCAGTTCTTGGGTAGAATGTTCTGTAAATATCTTTTAGGTCCATTTGTTCTGGAATGTAGTTGAAGCCCATTATTTCTTTGCTAACTTTCTGTCTTGATGATCTGTCTGGTGCTATTTAGGATTTTGATGTCTTCTTGTTGGATGGATCCTTTTATCATTATATAATGACCTTCTTTGTCTTTTTTTACCGTTGTTGCTTTAAAGTTTGTTTTATCTGATAAAAGAATAGCTTCTCCTGCTCACTTTTGGTTTCCATTTGTGAGCAGGAGTAGCTATTTTCCTGCTTTTTCCACGCTTTTACTTTGAGTTTATAGGAATTCTTACATTAATTGAGTCTCTTGAAGACAGCAGATATTTAGTTTGTGATTCTTTATCCATTCTGTCAGTCTACATCTTTTAAGTGGAGCATTTAGGTCATTTATATTTAACATTAATATTGACGTGAGATATTGTTCCATTTATCATGTTAAATGTTACCTAGATACTTTGCTTTTTTTTATTGTGTCATTATTTTATAGGCTTTGTGAGTTTTATGCTTTCAAGAGATTCCATTTTCATGTATATCAAGCTTTTGTTTCAAGATTTAGAACTCCTTTTATCATTCCTTGTAGGAATGACCTGGTAATAAATTTCCTCAGCATTTCTTTGTCTGAAAATGACTTTATATCTCCTTTGTTTATGAAAGTTGGTTTGGCTGCCTACAAAATTCCTGGCTGACAGTTATTCTGTTTAAGGAGGCTAACAATAGGACCCCTATCCCTTCTGGCTTGTAAGGTTTCTGCTGAGAAGTCTGCTGTTAGTCTCTGATGCTTTTGTCTCAAGGCTTTTAGATTTATTTCCTTCATGTTGACTTTTGATAGCCTGTTGACTATGTGTCTTGGTGATGATCTTTTTCTAATGAGTCTCACAGGAGTTCTTTGACCTTCTTATATTTGAATATCTAAATCTCTATCAAGGTCAGGGAAGTTTTCCTCAATTATTCTCTCAAATAAGTTTTACAAACTTTTTGCTTTTTCTTCTCCCTCAGTAACACCAATTAATTTTAAGTTTAACCATTTTATATAATCTCACATTTCTTGGAAACTTTGCTCCTTTCTTTTGATTCTTTATCTTTTAATTTTTTTCTGATTGGGTTAATTCAAAAGTCTTGTCTTCTAGCTCAGAAATTCTTTCTTCTACTTGTTTTAGTTTATTGTTGAAGCTTTCCACTGCATTTTGTAATTTCCTATGTCTTTCATTTCCAGAATTTCTGATTGGTTTTGCTTTAAGATATCTATCTCTTTTGCAAATTTTTCATTCATATCTTGAATTTTTAAAAAAATATGTAGGTTTTCACTTTCTTCTGGTATCCCCTTGAGTAGCTTAACAATCAACCTTAAAAATTCTTTATCTGGTATTTCAAATATTTCATTTTCATTTGTATTTATTGCTGGAGGGCTGGTGTAATCTTTTGGGGTTGTTATAGAACCCTGTCTTGTCATATTACTAAAATTATTTTTTCTGATTTCTTCTTACTTGTGTAGACTATTTCTTCTAATTGGTCTGAATGTATTTTTTATTTAATTGTGGGTTTTAAAAATTTTCTTATACCGCCTCCCCAGGAATGTGACTTTCATATTTATAGTTTATTGTAGCCTAATTTGGCTCTTAGTTCCTTCAGGGGTGAAGACTCTATATGAGTTCCTTGGTTATAGAGAGTTTTCGTATGATGGACGATGATTGTAGTAACAATATGCTCAGTGTATGAACAAGTTCACTATTTCTATAGGGTTGCAATGGCAGAAATCTCTTGAAGCTTAACTCATTCCTCTATTTTGTGCACTTATTCATTTATTTATTTGTTCCCCAGTATTTTATTTACCGGGTTGAATATTTCAGGCCAATAAGGGGTATGTCCATGGGTAAAAACTGGCTATGGCTAAAGCAGATGCGTAAATGCAATACCCAATGGTGGGCAGAGGTCCCAGCCTGGACAGAGGTGGCTGGGGAAGCTCTCAGGAAAATGCACTGAGGTCTTTTAAGAGGGAAGGACTGGATCCACCTCAGCTTCCCTACCAGGGCAGCAGAAAAGCCACCTAGACACACTCCTCACCCAGTGTTCCAGCTATTCAGATTAGACAGTCACATATTTTTATCTGAAGGAATGTTGATGTTCCAAGTAGAGAGGAATTGTGACTCTACCTCTCATGCAAAGCAACCTGCATTTGGAGGTTGCTCCTTCTGTGGGGATGGTGTCACCCTGAAGTGTTCCAGAAAGGCTCTCTCTAAGTGCACCCATGCTGAACTCTTGGAAGAAACCACAGCTGTGTCCACAGTGGTGGATAAGCGAGAAAAAAGTTTCCTTCTCCAAGACCCTTCACAAGCACCAGGACTGCCTGAGTGTTGGGGTAGAGCACCTGGGCTGCAGACATTCCCCACTAAGCCTAGCACTATAACTATGCCTCTCCTGAAAGAAACTTCCCACCAGGAGAAAGATTTGGGACTCAAGTCCTGCTGTTTGGATTATTTTGTCGAGGGATGTTCCCTTGATGTGGTACCCTCCCCATTCCTCTAGGAGTGGGAATCCCTGAGAGCCTTACTACTGTGAATGCCATTGCTCCCCTGAGTCTAGCTACCCAGTGAAGTTGCCATACTCCAGGCTAGTCCTGGGGAATGTCTACAAGGGATCTGTTGATGTACATGTCCTTAATATCCCCCAGCAAGTGGTACCATCACCAGCCCTAATGGTGGTGGCAGGGGAGTGACAGAGACTATGAGACTCCTTGGTTAAAGGTAGCCTTAGTGTGCTGGCTTTCTCAATTGTGGGTTGTGGTGGTGATGAACTGGTCATGTGGACAGACTGAGGACCTCCTGGTTAGCCAGGATGATGCAGGCAATGGCGATAGCAGAAGTTGCATGTGAGTTTTCTTCTTTCTAGGCACAGTGTTATTCTACTTGAAGATACTATAATGGACTACACAGTCCATTTGGTTGGCTGGTTGGCCTCCAGCCAGGAGGTGGCACTTACAAAAGAACACAAGCTACAATGGTAGTTATGGGATTCCTGCTTGCCTTATGTTACCCTGGGGAGGTACTCTGGTTTCTCAGGTGATGAGCAGGGCTATAAAGCTCCCGAAAGATTCTATCCTTTGTGTTAAGCTACCATGCTGGCTAGAGGGGCAAAGCCAGATGGGGGCTGCATCAGGCTGGTTTGTGCCCTGGCTCTCTGCCTGTGGGGCACTCAGCAACTCCTATGGGAGTCACACGGCAGTTATCTGACCGCTGTCGTAATGTTTGATAGAGGAACATAGCTGTTTCTGCTGAACAGAAGAGTTCATGCAGGCAGTTTGTAGTAGCAGGTGGTAGTAAGCCTCACCCAGCTCCCAGATACTGGACAAGGCAGGTCTCACACCAGTAGTTTTCCACCTGCAGCAGAAAGCTAAGTTCCAGGCTGTCTACACTCATAATTCACAACTGCCCAGGCCATAAACTTTCCTCACAGAGGTAGCAACTGCAGGTTTCAGGTCATGCCCCTCCCAATCTACCCACACAGCTAGGACACTCAGCTCCTGGCTGCAGCATACTTCCCACTCATTCCTTGATTCTGGTCAAGGGAGTTCTTCTCCATTCAAGGCTATATTGTGGAATTCAGTTGGGGACTTTTTTCAACCTGTGATTGCTGCCTGAGTTAGTTGGGAGACATTTGTGAGGTTCCTGTGAGGCATAATAAGGAATGGCTTCTCTTGGTCTGTGGTGGACACTGGAAATGCATGCAAGGCTCTTCCTGCTGCCACTTCCACTTTTAGATTCCTCATCACTCTCTAAATCATTTCTAGTGCTGGGTAGGGCTTTCCCCCGTGGCCTGGTTTTTCAGGTTCTCCTTTGAGGGTGTATACCCTGGAGGCAGTCTCTCCCTCTCTCAAACTCTGGGGACTTAACAGTTTTTCTCCCGGCTCAAGGTATAGGCCAAGCCTGCAACTTCTTTCAAAGTGTCTGTGGATTTCAGTTTTCCTGTTATGTTCCTGCATTGCTTCTTGGAACAAAAGTTCACAGTTAAATATCTAAAATCTACATTTTCTTCCCAAGTGGGAGAGGCCTGCTAATGCTCCCTCTAATCCAACATCTTGGACTGGCAAAGAGTTTCTTAATAATGTAGCTAAATGTAATCATCTTTTAATTTGTGTTTATTTCTTTTTAAGTTCTTTCAAAATATTTGCCTACTGATTGATCAAAAACTATTCTACATTACTTGTTAAGCTTTATTATTTTTTTCTTTACTATATTGCTATAACCAATGTGGAATTGCTATTTCTGTATGGTGTGTGACAAAGAGCATTTTATAATCATCTCTATATATAGATATCCAACATGACAGCATCATTTAATGAAAAATGTCCTTTTTTTTACTGCTCTGCAGTGACTTTTTTTACACAAATCTATATTTCTATATAAATGTAAATTTTCTTTTTTTTATTATACTTTAAGTTTTAGGGTACTTGTGCACAACATGCAGGTTAGTTACATATGTATACATGTGTCATGTTGGTGTGCTGCACCCATTGACTCGTCATTTAACATTAGGTGTATCTCCAAATGCTATCCCTCCCCCCTCCCCCCACCCCACAATAGGCCCAGGTGTGTGATGTTCCCCTTCCTGTGGTCCATGCGTTCTCATTGTTCAATTCCCACCCATGAGTGAGAGCATGTGGTGTTTGGTTTTTTGTCCTTGCAATAGTTTGCTGAGAATGATGGTTTCCAGCTTCATCCATGTCCCTACAAAGGACATGAACTCATCATGTTTTATGGCTGTGTAGCATTCCATGGTGTATATGTGCCACATTTTCTTAATCCAGTCTATCATTGTTGGACATTTGGCTTGGTTCCAAGTCTTTGCTATTGTGAATAGTGCCGCAGTAAACACACATGTGCACGTGTCTTTATAGCAGCATGATTTATAATCCTTTGGGTATATACCCAGTAATGGGATGGCTGGGTCAAATGGTATTTCTAGTTCGAGATCCCTGAGG
>NW_026652276.1:115231110-115333995 GCF_009828535.3 Hylobates moloch
ATCTGACAAAGGGCTAATATCCAGAATCTACAATCAACTCAAACAAATTTACAAGAAAAAAACAAACAACCCCATCAAAAAGTGGGCAGAGGACATGAACAGACACTTCTCAAAAGAAGACATTTATGCAGCCAAAAAACACATGAAGAAATGCTCATCATCACTGGCCATCAGAGAAATGCAAATCAAAACCACAGTGAGATACCATCTCACACCAGTTAGAATGGCCATCATTAAAAAATCAGGAAACAACAGGTGCTGGAGAGGATGTGGAGAAATAGGAACACTTTTACACTGTTGGTGGGACTGTAAACTAGTTCAACCATTGTGGAAGTCAGTGTGGCGATTCCTCAGGGATCTCGAACTAGAAATACCATTTGACCCAGCCATCCCATTACTGGGTATATACCCAAAGGACTATAAATCATGCTGCTATAAAGACACATGCACACGTATGTTTATTGCGGCACTATCCACAATAGCAAAGAGTTGGAATCAACCCAAATGTCCAACAATGATAGACTGGATTAAGAAAATGTGGCACATATTCACCATGGAATACTATGCAGCCATAAAAAATGATGAGTTCATGTCCTTTGTAGGGACATGGATGAAATTGGAAAACATCATTCTCAGTAAACTATTGCAAGGACAAAAAACCAAACACCGCATGTTCTCACTCATAGGTGGGAATTGAGCAATGAGAACGCATGGACACAGGAAGGGGAACATCACACTCCAGGGACTGTTGTGAGGTTGGGGGAGGGGGGAGGGATAGCATTAGGAAATATACCTAATGCTAAATGATGCGTTAATGGGTGCAGGAAATCAACATGGCACATGGATACATATGTAACAAACCTGCACATTGTGCACATGTACCCTAAAACCTAAAGTACAATAAACCCCTCCCCCCCAAAAATAGTTTAATTAGGATTTGTATTAGTTCCTAAAATATTTGGTAGAATTCAATAGTGAAGACATCAGGTCCTGGGTTTTTTTTTTTTTTTTTAACTGAAAGACTTTTTATTATTTATTATGGCTTCAATCTTGTTACTTGTATTTGGTCTGTTCAGGTTTTAAATTTCTTCCTACTTCAACCTTTGTAGATTGTATATATCTAGGAATTTGTTCATTTCTTCTAGATTTTCCAATTAGTTGGCATATAGTTGCTTATAGTAGCCACTAGTGATCCTTTGAGTTTCTGCAGTATCAGTGGTAGCATCTCCTTTTTCATTTCTGATTTTATTTATTTGGATCATCTCTCTCTATCTCTGTTTTCTTTTGTTGTTGTTGTTTGTTTTTTGTTTTGTAGTTAGCCTAGTTAAAGGTTTGAAAATTCTGTTTAACTTTTCAAAAACCTATCTTTTTGTTTTACTCTTCTTTTGTATTTTTTTCAGCTTCAGTTTTATTTGTTTCTCCTTTGATCTTTATTATTTCTTTTCTTCTACTAATTTTGGATTTGGTTTGCTCTTGGTTTTCTCGTTCTTTAAGATGCATTATTAGATTGTTCATTTGCAGTTTTTCTCTTTTTTCATGCAGGCACTTTTAGCTATAAACTTTTCTATCAGTACTGCTTTTTCTGTATCCCCTAGGGTTTGTTATGTTGTGTTTCCATTTTCATTTGTTTTAAGAAAGTTTTTGATTTTCTTTTTAATTTCTTCATTGACTAGTCATTTAGGAGCATATAGTTTAATTTTCATGTATTTGTATAGTTTCCAAAATTCCTCTCTTATTAATTTCTAGTTTAATCCATTATAATCAGAGAAGATGCTCTATATTATTTCAATTTTTTGAGTGTTTTAAGACATTTTGTTACCTAACACATGGTCTGTCCTTTAAAATAATCTATGTGCTGAGGAAAAGAATGCATATTCTACAGCTTTTGGATAAAATCTTCTGTACATATCTATTAGATCCATTTAATCTACAGTGCAGATTAAGTCAATGTTTCTTTGTTGATTTTCTCTCTGGAAGATCTGTTCAATGCTGAAAGTGAGATGTTGAAGTCTTCAGCCATCATTGTATTGAGGAGTATATCTCTCTTTAGCTCGAATAACTTTTGTAATTTTGGCTTTATATATCTGTGTGGTTCAGTGTTGAGTGCATATATATTTTAAATTGTTATATTCTGTTACTGAATTGACTCCTTTATCATTATATAGTGACCTTCTTTGTCTCTTCTTATAGTTTTGGTCTTTAAATCTGTTTGCCTGATAGAAATATAGTGACTCCTGCTCTTTTTGATTTCCCTTGGCATGAAATATTTTTCTATTCCTATGTTTTCAGTCTATGTGTGTCTTTATAGGTGAAGTATGTTTCTTCTAGGCAACAGATCAATGGGTCTTGTTTTTTCATCCATTCAGCTAGTCTGTGTCTTTTCATTTAAAAATTTAGATTATTTACATTCAATGTTGTTATTAATAAGAAAGGACTCACTTCTTCCAAATTTTTGTTATTTGTTTTCTGGTCTTCTCTTCTTTCCTTCTTTTCTTCCTGTTTTCCTCTAGTAAACATGATTTTGTCTGGTGATATGACTTAGTTTCTTGCTTTTTATTTTTTTGTGAATTCATTGTATAAGTTTGAGTTTGAGGTTAACATGAGGATTGTAAATACTATCTTATAATCCATTATTTTAACCTGATAACAACTTAAAATTGTTTGCATAAACAAACAAGCAAAAAGAACACTAATAAAAACTCTAGGCCTTAACTTTGTCCCCAGACATTTTAACTTTTTGTTTCTATTTATATTTTGTTGTACTGACCATGTCTTAAAAAGTTTTTGTAATTATTATTTTTGATTGATTCATCATTTAGTCTTCCTACTTAGGATAAGAGTAGTTTACATACTATTGTGGGAAGTCAGGGACCCTGAATGGAGGGACCGGCTGAAGCCGTGGCAGAAGAACATAAATTGTGAAGATTTCATGGACATTTATTAGTTCCCCAAATTAAAACTTTTATAATTTCTTACACCTGTCTTTACTGCAATCTCTGATCATAAATTGTGGAGATTTCATAGACATTTATCACTTCCCCAGTCAATACTCTTGTGATCTCCTATGCCTGTCTTTAATCTCTTAATCCCGTCATCTTCATAAGCTGAGGATGACCATCACCTCAGGACCCTGTGATGATTGCATTAACTGCACAAATTGTTTAAACAATATGAAATCTGGGCACCTTGAAAGAAGAACAGGATAACAGCAATGTTCAGGGAACAAGAGAGATAACGTTAAAGTCTGGCTGCCTGTGGGCTGGGCAGGACAGAGCCATATTTCTCTTATTACAGAAAATGGGTAGGATAAATATCACTGAATTCTTTCCCTAGTAAGGAATATTAATAATTAACAGCCCTGGGAAAAGGATGCATTCCCAGGGCAGGGCCTCTAAAATGGCCATCCTGGGAGTGTCTGCCTTATGCAGATGTAGATAGGGATGAAACACACCCTAGTCTCCTGCAGCACCCACAGGCTTGCTAGGATTAGGAAATTCCAGCCTGGCAAATTCTAGTCAGGCCTGTTCTCTGCTATTGAACCCTGACAATGAGTGCACAGAGGGATATGGAAGTTCATTAGTGATTCTAGTTTTGCCTTGACCTTCTGCCTTGTGATCTTTTGTTGCCCTTGAAGCATGTGATCTCTGTGACCCACACCCTATTCATGCACTCCCGCCCCTTTGAAAATTGCTAATAAAAACTTGCTGGTTTTACAGCTCAGGGGGCATCACGGAACCTGCTGACATGTGATGTCTCCCCCGGACACCCAGCTTTAAAATTTCTCTCTTTGTACTCTTTCCCTTTATTTCTCAGACCGGCTGACACTTAGGGAAAATAGAAAAGAACCTACATGAAATATCAGGGGTGAATTTCCCCTGATAACATACTACAGTTACAGTGTTATTATATTCTGTGTTTTGCTGTCTACTTACTACTACCAGTGAATTTTGTACCTTCAGGTGGTTACATGTTTCTCCTTATCAGCCTTTTCATTCTGATTGAGGGACTCTTCAGCATTTCTTGTAGGACAGGTCTGGAATTGATGAAATCCCTAGCTTTTGTTTGTCTGGGAAAGTCTCTATTTCTTCTTCACGTTTGAAGGGTATATATTTTTACTGGATACACTATCTAGGGTAAGAGCTTTTTCTTTTTTTTCCTTCAATACATTAAATATGTCATGCCACTTTCTCCTAGCCTATAAGGTTTCCACTGAGAATTCTGCTGCCAAATGTATTGAAGCTCCATTTTATGTTACTTACTTTTATTTTTTTTTCTCTTGCTGCTTTTAGGATCCTTTCTTAATTCTTGACTTTTGGGAGTTGGCTTCTTGAATGCCTTGAGGTAATCTTCTTTGGGTTAAATCTGCTTGGTGTTCTGGAACCCTCTGGTGCTTGGCTATTGATACCTTTCTTTAGGTTTGGAACATTCTTTGTTATTATCCCTTTGAATAAGGTTTTTATCCCTATCTCTTTCTCTACCTCCCCATTAAGGGCAATAAGTTTCAGATTTTCCCTTTTGAGGATATTTTCTAGATCCTGTAGGCATGCTTCATTGTTTTTTATTCTTTTTCTTTTTCTCCTCTTCCTATGTATTTCCAAATAGCCTGTCTTCAAGCTCACTAGTTCCAGAATATCTGCTTAATTCTTTTTAATTATTTTAATCTCCTTGTTAGATTTATCTGATAGACTTCTGAATTCCTTCTCCGTGTTGTTTTGAATTTCTTTGAGTTTCCTCACCACAGTTGTTTTGAATTCTCTGTATGAAAGGCCACATGTCTTTGTTTTCCTAGGATTGGTCCCTGGTGCCTTATTTAGTTCATTTGTTGCCATGTTTTCTTGGATGGTATTGATGCTAGTAGATGTTCTTCAGTGTCTGGGCATTGAAGAGTTACTTATTTATTGTAGTCTTCACTATTTGGGTTTATTTGTAGCTGCCCTTCTTGGGAAGGTTTTCCAGATATTTGAAAGGACTTGAGTGTTGTGATCTAAGCTGCATCTGGTTTGGGGAGCACCCCAAGCCCAGTAATGCTGTGGTTCTTGCAGACTTGTAGAAGTACTGCCTTGATGTTCTTGAACAAGATCCAGGAGAATTCTCTGGATTACCAGGCAGAGGCTATTGTTCTCTTCCCTTACATTCTCTCAAACATACATAGTCTTTCTCTATGTTCTGAACCATCTAAAGCCGGGGGTGGAGTGACACAAGCACTCTTGTGGCCACCACCAATGTGACTACATTGGGTCAGACCTAAAGCTAGCACAGCACTGGGTCTCACCCAAGGCCTGATATAGCTACTCCCTGGCTACTACCTATGTTCACTGAATGCCCTAGGGCTCTACAGTCAGATGATGTCAAAGCCAGAGAGGCCTGTGCCCTTCCCTTCATTGCAGCAAGGTCCCCCAGGCCCTGGATCAGTTTAGAAGTGCCATCCAGGAGTCAGGGACTGGGGTCAAAAACTTTAGAAGTCTACCTGGTGTTCTATTGTATTGTGGCTGAGCCAGCACTCAAACCACAAGATGCTGTCTTTCCCATTCTTCCCTCCCCTTTCCAAAGGCAGAGGATCCTCACTCTGTAGGCCACGAGGAGCACTGCCAGACTATTGCTGATGTTCCCTTAAGGCCCAAGCTTTATTAAGTCAGCCTGTGGTGAATGCTGCCTCACTTGGGACTCCGCTTCAGGGCAATGGGCTACCCTCTGGCCCAGGAAAGTCCAGAAATGCCTTCCAAGAGTCAAGTCTTGGAAATGGGGACTCCAAGAACCCACTTGGTACTCTATCTCCCTGTGGCTATGCTGGTATTAAAGGTGTAATAAAAAGTCCCCTTTACTTTTTCCTGCTCTGCTTTTCTCAAGCAGGAGTTTTGTCCCATAACCACCACAGCTCATAAAGTGCTGAGTCTCACCTGAAGCCAGCAAGTCTCAGAGGCTCACCCAAGGCCCTTAACGTAGTACCTGGGTATCACTTTTGGCTATTCAGGGCCCAAGGGTTCTTCAGTTAGCAGGTGATAAATCCTGCCAGGACTTGGCTGTTTTCTTCAAGGCAATGGGTTCCCTTCTGTCCCAGGTTGTGTCTAAAAATGTCATCTGGGAACTAGGACCTGGAATGGGGGCCTGATGTGTCCTACTCTGCTGTGACTGAGCTGGTATCCTCGATGCAAGATAAAGTCCTCTCCACTTTTCCCTCTTCTCTCTTCAAGCAGAGGGCAGGGGTTTCTTTTGGAGCCATGAGCTGTGCAGCCAGGGGCTAGGGAAGGGGCAATGCCAGAACCCCCTTGGCTGCCCCAGCTGGTGTCTCAGTATGTCACATGTCTCCCCAGTTCACTGTCTCTGGGCCTATTTTGGCACCAGTACTCATCTAAGAGTTGCAGTCCTTGTAGCCTAGAGTGCCTTTCAGGTTTATTTGGGGAGACACAGAGTTCTGTAGCTCTTGGTAGTGAGGTTTGTGGGCACTCAGGTTTGTACCACTGGCATCAGTGATTCTCCTCTGGTTAGGGCTGGTTTAAATGCTCCCTCCATGGATGGGCATCAGCTGAGTTTAGTCTGATTTTCCTTTCTTCTCCAGCAGGACAGCACTGAGTTCAAAGCCTCACAACTGCTGTGTTCTTCCACCCCCAGGTCCCAGACTTACTGTCTGTACACCACTGTGGCTGGGAGGTGGGTGAGGGGTGGCAATGTTGATTCAGGACTGTTTTCTCTATTTTTCCAGTGCCTCTTTCAGTGATCTGAAGTTAAAGCCAGATACTATGAGGGCTCACCTGATTTTTAGTTCTTATAAAGGTATTTCTTCTGCATAAATAGTTGTTAACTTGGTGTCCTCACAGTGGAAACCATCAGTGAAGCTGTCTATTCTGCCATCTTGGTCTGCCTCCCCTCTGCTAGTATTTTCATTAGAATATTTGCATTTGTGTTTATAAGAAAGAACGAACTTCCATTTTTGTATGTACTTCTAAAATGTTTGTATTAAGATTGTGAAGCGTAATGAACATAATATATATTGGGCAGTTTCCATTTAACCCACTATTGATAGAGTTGGAAATATTTTGTCCTTGAATGTTTGGTATAATTTCTTAGAGAAGCCAGTGGAAAGTAGAGAGCATTAGAGAGTATGTGTATGCGTGCATGTGTATGTGTGTGCACCTCCAAAGGTTTTTGGTTACTAATTCAAATAAATAAATATAAGCAAATTAATTTGCTAACTTATCACATGACTTGAAAAGTTACATTTTTGAAAAAATTTTCATATTTCATACATATTTCAATTCATTGACATAAAGGCATAAATTTGTCCATATTATTATCTTATATTATTGTTTTTTACTTCATGATGGCTGGAGGTCTGGAAGTGATATACCCGTATTCATTTCAGCTATTGGCTATTTGTACCTTATTCAATGCTCTTTGGATTTAATTTGTTATCGCCACCTGCCCCTGCCCCTGACACAATCTCTTGAGATTTCTCAGCCTGTATTATTTTCTAATATATACATCCAAGGTTACAAATTTCCCTCTAAACGATGTCCACACACCGTACTGTTTGATGTGTGAGCCTTTTCTTATTCTTTTCAGTTTTCTTTGACTTAAGGCTTATTTGGAGGTATATATTTTAATTTTGAAACACCTGAATTTTTTTATTTATAATTTAATCAAATTGTGGCCAAAGAAAGTACTGTTTATAGTTTCAATCTTTTCAATGTTTTAAGACTTGTTTATGACTAAGTATATTTCAAAAATTTCACATGATTGAACAGGAAGTGTATTCGCATTTGTAAGCTTAGCACTTTATACATGTTAATTAGATTGAATTTTGCTATACTGCTTAAATATTACGTATTTCAACAATATTTGTGATTACTTTTTTAATGAGTTACTTGGGCTGGGAGTGGTGGCTCACGCCTGTTATCCCAGCACTTCAGGAGGCCGAGGCGGGTGGATCATGAGGTCAGGTGATCGAGACCATCCTGTCTAACATGGTGAAACACCATTTCTACTAAAAATACAAGAATTAGCCAGGCATGGTGGCACGCGCCTATAGCCCCAGCTACTGGGGAGACTGAGGCAGGAGAATGGCATGAACCTGGGAGGCAGAGATTGCAGTGAGCTGAGATTGCGCCATTGCACTCCAGCCTGGGAGACAGAGTGAGACAGTGCCTAAAAAAATAAAAAATAAAAAAAATAAAATAAAATTGTGAATTTTTCTTTATCTGCTGATATTTGGTCAATTCTGAGCTTTCTATATTTTGATGCCATGTGTTTGGGTACATACTTATTTAGAATTGCAAAATGTTTCTGGTGAATCCATTCTGATGAATTTTTTTTTTTCATTTTAAATCTCTGTTATACCTTCTGTTAAATATGTGTTTTTTTCTCAAATGATTATAGGTACTTTTGGGTGAACCTTAAATGATATATACCTTTTATCATCCTTTGACTTTTAAGCCTCCTGCATCCTTATGATTTAGACATGTTTTATTACAATACAGTACTTTGTTTTGCTTTATAATTCAGTCTGACAATATTGTCTTTTCATTAGAGTTTTGAGTTCACTTTACATTCATTGTAAACATTTTGATACTTTATTTTAAATCTATTATCTTAACCTGTGATTTTTTTCTCAGATGACTTTAAACTGAGATATAGTATAGGTGAGTGGTGGTTTTATCTTCAGTTCTTCCAGATCACACTGCTTGAACTTTTGGCATTTTCCTTCAAAACATACAAACCCATCTCCTCCCTCTGGCAGCCCCTGGAATTCAACCTGTATATCTCTAGCACATCATGCTGAGAGAGACACTACACAACCTCTGAGGTGTCCCTGTGGAGACACAGTGTTTTCAGTTGCTCGGTTTATTAACCTGAGTTTTTGCTTTCTCTTGCATCTGGATTAAATAATTGCTCACTAATTAGTGAGCTGCCTAATGCCTTTGATGCTTCGGCAAACATTTTATTTTTATTTTCTCAAGTTTACTATTTATCCTCATGGGAGGGGTTTGTCTGATTTACCCAGTATAACATTACTGGATGTACAAGTGTTCACAGAATCTTTAAAATATATAAATATGCTCCACTTGAATAATTTATCTTCTGATAGACTGAGGGAAACTGATATAGCCAAGATAATCTTTAAATGTACAGTAGGAATTAAATAAATATGTCATTAAAATTTATCCTTAAAACATTCTATGAAGTAAATTTTTTTTTCTCTCACAATATTCCATTGAAGGGAAGAATTTCTCAAATTTGAGCTATAATTATTGTTTGTAACATTTCTGATTAAAATAGATCAATATAATTTTTCAATTTTTGAAGACTGACAGGCAGAGCTCCATGTAAAACAAGAAGCATTATATTTTAGTACATGTTTTTTCTCAAAAAATGATACCACCCTCTTAAGTTTCAATTATCTCACAATGTCTCTAATGAAACTATGTCATTTTGGTGTACTTTAAACATAGATAACATTATTCTTTAACAACTAACGTTAAAAAATAATTTGCTCCTTGATCTCAGATACATTCATTGGTCCTTAATGTTGTTCCACCAATTATTTTGAATATCTACTGGGATATCATTACTCACTACCTGAATGCTTCCTATCAACTTTGCTATATCTATGCACATGGGAGTTTTGCAAGGCAAGTCAAATTTAGAGTCATGAAATTGTAATTAAACTGTATCAGTATAGGATGGGTCCAGTTGTTCCTGCCTGTAATCCTAGCACTTTGGGAGGCTGAAGTGGGTGGATCACGAGATCAGGAGTTCAAGAACAGCCTGGCCAAGTTGGTGAAATCCCATCTCTACTAAAAATATAAAAATTAGCTGGGTGTGGTGGTGCATGCCTGTAAAGCCAGCTACTCAGGAGGCTAAGACAGGAGAATTGCTTGAACCGGGGAGGTGGAGGTAGCAGTGAGCCAAGATCGTGCCACTGCACTCCAGCCTGGGCAACAGAGCAAGACTCCACCTCAAAAAAATAAAATTATATATTAGTATAGAGGAGAAAGTAAATAAATGTCTAATTTACATGTCTTAAATATTAATGGAGATGTGCAGTGGAACAAAGTTCTGTAGCTTCAGAATGAATCCTACGTAGCCTTCTTTTAAATCTTTTAGGCTATCTTTGTAAAGTATCTCATAATGTAATTATAAAACTTTAGTTCTGTGAACACATTATAATTCACCATGGGAATACCTCTCCATTGATTGTCATTTTAAGTACTTAAAAATGCTGCACTGTGTATAAATATATAGATTCACATATTTGGAATGGGTAAGAAAATGTTTAAAGTATATAAATTTAATGTATTTTCAGAAACACATGCATCTCCATATAAAACATGTAATCTGTTTTTAATGGTATTCTGTGGACCATTTTCCTCTCAGTATGTTGTGTATCAGTAATTCATAATGGGAGAAAAAAAGTATTCATTTTTGTGAATCATTGCTACCTTGCACCACTTTATACTGATAATATGTGGGTCCTAGCCACCAAATTTGTTGGTGCTGGTAAAGAAAAAGTAAAGACTTAGAACCGCTGGTAACAATTGCACTGTTAATAATTGCACTGTTAAATTTTGGGGGAGGTGATTTAAGATGAAAAATTTAAATTGACCAAGATGGATATCTCTTTAGAATTATATAATGCAAACTGACTTGAACATAGACAATCAAAATTACAGATGGGTAAATATTTTCTTGGATCATTTCAACAATACATAAAAAGCTAGATAATGTTGCACAGTGGCTGAATCGGCTGCATAGGGATCCTTAGTGCAGAAGTGTGAGTGCTTGGGCTGAAGAGCTTGTGTGGAGTGGCCCTTCGCCTGCTGACCAGAAGAGCCTCTTGGTAATTGCAACCCCGGCTCAGTGGCCCTCTCTTAAGTTTACCTCAATGGAAATCTTTTTCAGAAGTGTTGGTTCACTCTTAAATTTCATCACAGAATACAAACTGACCTACGTTTTACCAGGTGAAACAGGCTACCTTGCTTCAGGCAACTCCATTCTAATTAAATTGCATTTAATATATAAAGCCATCAAGGACTTGAGGTTTTTTTGGTGTAGTAAATACTACTTTTGTTCAATGGGAAAACACCTATTTACTTCTTTGATTAAAAAGAAAAGACCTTTGAATTGTCCCTTGAGGCAAAGCATTTCATCCAGATACTGCCCCATAGATTTTTGCCTGAAAAGTTTGTATCTGGATATTAGGTGTCCATTTGTACTTGGGAAGCTTTGGTGTATATATATATATATATGGTATATGCATATATATACACACACATATATATCATAGATACACATAGATATACAGGATATCTATGTGTATCTATGATATATATGTGTGTGTATATATATAGCATATCTATGTATATATGATATTTGTGTATATATGTGTGTATATATATATATCTTTTTTTGAGATGGAGTCTCACTCTGTCGCCTAGGTTGGAGTGCAGTGGCGTGATCTTGGCTCACTGCAACCTCCACCTCCCCGGTTCAAATAATTCTCCTTTCTCAGCCTCTTGAGTAGCTGGGATTACAGGCGCCCACCACCACGCCCAGCTAATTTTTTGTATTTTTAGTAGAGAACGGGGTTTCACCATGTTGGTCAGGCTGGTCTTGAACTCTTGACCTCGTGATCCACCTGCCTCAGCCTCCCAAAGTGCTGGGATTAGAGGCATAAGCCACCATGCCTGGCCTAGTTTTGGTATATTTTTAAGATATTTCTGAATGTCTATACTCTGCATATTGAGATTTTTCTTCATTCCTGAGAAGTCTGAGAAAAAAAAGATTTTTGTTCTTTGATGCCACCCATGGTCCCACATAATATTATTTATTGTTCCCTTTCATCTTTGGGTGTCCTGTGAATGATTGCTAAATAGTATAATAAAATATATTTAGTTTTAACTAAAATGATGTGACAAAATTATAAAAAGCACCAAATATTTTTCCTTACAAAAATGGCTCAGTGATTTCACTCAGAAAGAATGCCCCCGGACCATTCCTATCATTCACCCTTGCTCCTTAATAAGCAATAAATTATCTATGAGATATAGCCGGGTTCAAAAACTTGATGTACCTTATGAAGAAAAAAATGACCAGGTGTTCCGAGCAGAAGGCTGGGGCTGTAACAATAGGCCTCTGGGACGGTGGGCCTGACAGGAGAATTAAATAAAATCTCAGCTCTCGGGAGAGAATAATTTACCAAAAAAAAGAGGAGGAGTGCCAGACCTGGATGCTGTGTACCAGAGGAGGCTGGAGGAGATCCTCTTGCCTTTCAGTGAGGGCTGAACATGACCATGGCTGCAGTTCGGCACAGCCTGTCATGAGAAGCAGCTACCCTGAAAGGCAGTAGTAAGAAAGAAATGAGATGGACAGCCCCCAAATTGGAAACCAGGCCAACCCAGGCTGATGAGAGCTCTCTGATGCCATCATAACATCTGGAGCCTCATCCAGGAGCTTGAGAATTTGGGTAGAGGTAACAGCAAAGCCTGCAGAAATGAAGGGATGAGCAAAAGAAAAAAATGAAACTCACACTTCAAGCTACACTTTTTAAACAAAATTATATGCATATATAAATCATACCTGTGTTACATATGCATGTTAAAATTTTATCTATCATTGTATGTATATGCATATATTTATATTTATGTACAAAAACCAAACCAGGATAAATCACACCAGAAATAATGACACAAAACACAAAAAAGTACCCTAAACAAATGAGTTTAATAATCCTTAAGGAAATAAAGGCAAGGAAAACATCCGTAAAAAATTAGTAAAAAATGAATAGGCGAGGTGATGGACAAGGAAGCAGCAGCAACAACAGCGTAGTTTTAAAATCATTCCTGATCCACCCCCTGCCCCCACATACACACAGGAAAACCATCTTTACAGGACATCAGACCCAATGGCCTATAAACAATATCTACAATAATATGTGGTGACCAGGTAGCCCTATGTTTCTCAAAACACATGAGGGTTGACACAAACCTCAGACCACACCAGGATCATTTTAACAACTGTGAATAAAGATGGAGAGGGAAAGTAAAGCAATTTTGAATGTCCTTGTAAACCAGAGAACATAACATTCATCAACACACAAATTTCTACTACTGAAAGAGAGGGATAGCAGAGGACAACAGAACTGGCCGTGAATGGTGCTGGCTGCGTTTGCAGGTGCGTGAAGGATGCTGTAGAAATAATCAGTGC
Source organism: Hylobates moloch (assembly GCF_009828535.3). Taxonomy (NCBI): domain Eukaryota; kingdom Metazoa; phylum Chordata; class Mammalia; order Primates; family Hylobatidae; genus Hylobates; species Hylobates moloch. The sequence goes on from NW_026652276.1 coordinate 115,244,311, forward strand.
TGGGACAGTCTGAGTCCCAGGACTTCTCTAAATTCATCAGCCAAAGAGCCCTCCAAGGAAAAGCCCCACACAGAGGGGAAGTTTCTGTGAGTAGGATCCACGATAAGAAGGACAGGAACACTGAAAAGCAAAAGAGAGAAAGGATTCAGACAAAGGGTGGAGAGAGAGCTGTTTGAATATCTTAGAGTTTGATGCCATATTTTTGAAAACAATTATAACAATAGGTGGGAGTTCCAGAACTTGAGAGTTCTAGAGTGATGAGTCTAGAAGGTTATCAAGTTCCAGTCTCCCTCTAAGAACAGAGAAAAACCCACATCACTGAAACATGGGCAATAGAAAATATTACAGTCAGATTCCGTAAAGGTTTTATAAAAACGGTATGAAGAGTAAACAGAGTAACAACAGTCCTACAAAATGATACCGTACCAGAAAGACATGGCCTCAGAGGACATACAATCTGTAATCTAATAGTTCAAAATGAGCTAAAATAAATTCAGAAAGCAATGAATTTTATGAAAGCAATACATTTTCTGAAAGCAGCAATGGAGTCACAAATACAAACAAGAGGAATACAGAAAGGGAGAATTTGAAAAAAAGAGTTGACAGAACTAAGGAAATGTTGCTAATGAAATAAATATAAATTTTTTTTTAAAGAATAAAGTAGAAGGAACACAAGAGTGAATTAACACCAGGGATAGTGCCAAAAGAGAAATAAAATAGAGGTAAAAACACAAGCGATCAAAATTTGATAGAAAGTAGTAGCTGTTCAAGACACCTCTGCTGACCTAACATACATGTGGAAGGACACACTGAAGAAGTGGAGCAAAAGGCAAAAACTATAACTGAAGAAAACTGCCCTGAAAAAAATCAGACTTGAAAGTACATATTTGAAGAACTCATTATATACTTGGGAAAATCAGCTCTGTGTGGCTAATAAGAAGGATTTTATTAACACTTTCAACTCTAAAAAAAAAAAAAAGAATTAAAATCTTTTAGTAACTCCTGATCTTGTCCTTAAATCTAAAATCATTCTCATGCTTTCTTTGCTTCTTGCATCTTATTTCTTCCCAATTTGAAGAGATCCATTTCAAGTTTCTTGAATAATATTTGTATTTATGATTTTTCCAAATTAATGATCTGTGTAAAGTAAATTCAGTCTCTCTCTAAAGTACCTTTATTTCACCTTTTGTCATGAATCTGGTTCATATGGATATAGAATTTTAGTTTTATCATTATTCTCCTCCACCAATTTTAACACATAAAAACTACTGTCTACTGGCATCTCTCATTGTTAATGAGAGCCTGATGTAATATATTATCTTATGATTTGGGGAATATTTATTTTCTCTCTGATGGTATTGAAAATTCTGTGGCATTTGATGCTAAGAAAATTCACTATACTGTGTCTAGGTGTTAATAAGCTTGTTTCTGATTCTACTCAAGATTTTGTATGATAAAATTATCTTCAATTTTGGGCATCTATTTTCCAATTATAAATTATCAATTTAAATATACTACCTACTTCTCCATCCATCTTCTTTTCTAATAAATATCCATTGTCCCCCTTTCCACCCATAACAATAACTGTGTTTGTGCCCGAGCATTCTCATGTGTATGCATGTGTCCTACTATGTATTTTTCTGTGTGTGCCTGTCTGTGCCTGTGTGTATGGGTGTATGCCTGTGTGTCTGCGTGTATGCCTGTGTGTGTCTGTGTGTATGCCTGTGTGTGTGTCTGTGTGTGTCTGTGTGTATGCCTGTGTGTGCCTGTGTATGCCTGTGTGTCTATGTGTGTGTCTGTGTGTATGCCTGTGTGTGCCTGTGTCAGTGTGTGTGCCTGTGTGTGTGTGTGCCTGTGCATGCTGGTGTGTCTGTGTGTGTGTTTGTGTGTATGCTTGTGTGTGCCTGTGGGTGTGTCTGCGTGTGTGTCTGTGTGTATGACTGTGTGTGTCTGCCTGTGTGTGCCTCTGTGTGTCACTGTGTATGTGTTGGTGTGAGTGTTCCTGCATAGGAAGCTACAGCTTACTTTTCTAGGTTATTTTTCTAGATTTAAGTTCCACCTTCATTTTTAGGATATAAGGACAACACTTTCCTAGTTTCGAGCTTGGATATGAATTTTTTAGTATTATATATTTGTAGATGTTCCACCCACCTGTAGTAGAAGCATAGCTGAGAAAAGTGAACTGGTTTCCCTCAATATCATATTAGTCCTAGAACATACCTAACAGTACGTCCCTTAGTTAATACTTTCTAGTTTTTTTTACATTGAAATATTTTACTTCTGTGATTTTTATTTTTATGAAATTATTGATTCTCCAAGTGGTCATATTATCCCTAGAATAAAATTTGAAAAATCACTTGACTCTTTCATGTCCCAGTGACTGAAAGGGGCCAGTGCATTTAGTGGGTATGGGTGTGGCTTCTAAGTGCCCCCATGACACTGGAGAAAGTCTTGCTTATGAATTATCATGCATCCCACATGACAATTAAATGTCTCCTGGAATATTCATATAGACCAAAAACTGTCTACGATTACCTAATCCTAGACTATCTGTCCATTTTAGTTATCAGCAAATTTTATTTTGAATCATTTATTATACACCAAATTGTCCAGATATACAACTCCTGGCTGTACTGGGGAAATATATTTTTGCTTGGAACTCTTTCAATAATTTGTTATTTTGGGAAAATATGTCAATAACCAGTAGTATTTGTGCCACTGACTCAACACACCTGTATTGGTTTTCAATATTTTGAGATTATTCTGTATATATGTGTAGATATATTTTGAAAACATTTCTTGATAGTAAAGGTTAAACATTTACCTTCAGTTTAATAATTAAAATTATTTTTATATCATTTTGCACAGTTTGTACTCTTCTAAATCATTTTCTCAATGAATCAAAACAGTTGTCAAGATTAAGTAAATATTTTGCTGACATGTTGATAAATATGGGAAAGGTATATCTTAGTTCTGACATGAAGAGAAAAACCGTGGACTATTTGGAATGTTTAAAAGCCTTCTAACTAGAAGAAAAAAGCATCAATTTTGTGTAAAAATAACATAAAAAGTAGTAACGCTCTTAAGTCATGTAATATTGGAGGAAACTAATCTTATGAAGTGTGATAGAGGTTATTAATGTGATGATAAAAATTCAAATAATATCTTCTCTCCAATCGAGCAAAGATACTGTTTTAATTTTTTTTAATTTTTAGTTTTTATGAATACGTAGTAGGTGCATATATTTATGTGTACATAAGATGTCTGGATACAGGCATACAACGTGCAATAATCACACCATGGAGAATGGGGCATCCATCCCCTTAAGCATTTATCCTTTGTGTTACCAACAATCCAAAAAATCAATAGGATGTTAATAAGTTTCCAAAAAAAGCCACATGACAGACTACAGTCCAACAATTTTTTATTACAAGTCAATAAAACATTTTGTGTGACAAATGAAGTTTAACTACTAATATATGTAAGTCGCTTAAGGAGTAAAACAGTCATGGAAGAAATGCCATCTTATTATAATTACCAGTGATGGATACAGAGATTGCTAGTATGCATATTCCTTAAAAATTATTTTGTAGAAAAAGTTTTTTTTCAATTAATGTCATTGCTCCTGTAATAGAGAAACAATAGTTAGGATTGGTCCACAGTATGGGTTCATAGCACTTTTAGAGATCTCATCAAGTATTTAAGCTATTTATTTTATCTCTACTGACAACAGTTATCTATTAAAAATTTTAATAAAAATCTTGTAAAATTGTGGATAATAATATCTGTTATCAATTGACTTAACATCAACCCTTTGAATAAACTGCAGCAATGCTGACAAAGAATTATAACATGTGATCTACATAGAAGTAATATATGTCTCTAAAGAAAAATTTTAAAGATATAAAGTTAATTATTTTCATAATATTAATAATATTTTATAGGATTAATTAAAACTCAAGGATAAGACTTCTGCTTCTAGTTAGAGTATAAAATATATTAATCTTCACTTCCACTAAAAAAGCAAAATAAAGTTAATGGATAAAATAAAATCATATTTTTCTATAGGGCTTTTGAAGAGCAATAGGTACTAAAAGTCTTGTTGATTAAATTCAGATTAATACATATCCTTCAAGAGTACCCCCATGACACTCACTTCAAGAGTGATTAGTGGGCCATGGCAACTTTCATACCTTGAGAAAGCAGAAGTGTGGGCCCTCACAGACTGGGAGACTGAAAACTTTGCAACACCGAGGAGGAACAAGTCAAGCTTTGGATGAGCTAATAGAATGGGTTGGTATCTGAAATTTCCAAATGGAAAAAGATGTTGCTAAACCCCACAATTCTCCACTGCTTTTCCATCAGACTGTAGCCAAGAAAGCAGAAGTAGAGAAGAAGTGTAAATAAAAGAAAATTTATGTAATGCCATGCATTCTCAATGTGTTTGGATTCTGAGGTTCTTGCAGAATTGAATCCAAAGTTTCAATTCAACTTTCTGAAACTGGAATAACTCCTTCTCAACTCAAATCATACAAAGTCAAATGCTTAGTCCTTTGTTGATGGTGGCATAGAATTTAAAGATATTGTTAAACTGAAGTGAACTCAATCTAAGTAAGTATATGTCCCATTCTCAGCTCAAATTAGCCTTGGAGGAATCAAAATGATCAGCCCTTCATTGTAACTTCCAGTTACAGGAGAGGACTTGCACTGTCCAGGAAAGCAATGAATAAACACTATAAAATACATTACATTCTTCACTATCCTTTTAAAAAACAGTACCTGGAATAAAATACAAAATTAAAACACAGAGAAAGAAACAAAAAATTCTCTCCATAGTCAAGAGAAAAAGAGATAATAGGAGCAGACCCATGGGTATCCAGCTGTTCAAATTAAAGAACTTTAAAATAACTATTTTAAATGTTTTTTAAATAGAGAAAAAAATAAGTGAAGAGCTACAGAATTTTATCAATAAAATGGAAACTTTTTAAAGAATCAAATGCAAATCAAAGAAGATAACAAATTAAATAAAAAATATTGGATGGGGACATGCTATTTACAATAGCAAAAATGTAGAATCAACATAAATGCCCATCAACAGAGGACTGGATAAAGAAAATGGGGCACATCTACACCATGGAATACTATGCAGCCATAAAAAAGACTAAAAGTATGTCCATGGATGCAGCTGGAGATCATTACCCCAATCAAACTAACACAAAAATAGAAAATCAAATACTGCGTGTTATCACAAGTGGGAGCTAAACATAGGGTATATATGGATATAAAGATGGGAATAATAATCACTGATGTCTAGTAGAGGGGTGAGAGAGGGAGGCAGGCAAGGGCTGAAAAATTAATTACTGGGTACTATGCTCACTACCTGAGTGACAGGTTCAATCATACCACAATCTTCAGCATTACCCAATATACTCATGTAACAAACCTGCACATGTAACTTTCATTCTAAAATAGAAGTTGCAAAAGAAAATAGAAAATAAGTACTTCAACCCCTACTCCCGCTGTTAGAACATATTACCAAATAGTTCTTTTCTCCCCAGTTGTGGTCTCTTCTGTGATCTTTAACCATAATTTCCAAAAATAAAAGAAAATAAAACTTTTTTTAAAATTGGATAGGCTTAACTGTGCAGAAAAAAGGATCAGTGAATTTAAAGACAGATTAAGAGAAAATCAATTGAAAGTACTCAACTTGAAGCTCACAGGAAAAATAAAAACTAAAACAAATAAGCAGTTAGTAACCTTTGAAATAATATCAGACAGCCTAACATATGTGCAATTGGAGGCCCCAAAAAATAGGAGGAAAAAATGAGACAGAAAAATATACTTCAAAAACAATAGACATGATTTTTACAACTCTGATGAAAAAAAATTCACTGGGGTCCAAGAATCTCAGTGTACTCCAAGAATGATATACAAAAAGAAATACCACTTAGGCAAGTCAACCTGATGAAAACTAAAGGTGAACCGAAAAACCTTTTTAAAAGCCAGAAAAAAACCCCAACACATTGCATACAGGAGAGAAAGAAACATCAGTGTTATTTGGCTTCTATTCATAAACGACTAAAACCAGGAGACAATGAAATTACATCCTTAAAGTATTGAAAAAAAAATACTCTAAATCTACTATTTTATCTCCAGGTAAAATATCTTGGAGAATGAAAACAAATAAGATTAATTAGTATTTCTAGATAAATAAAAGTTGAGAGAATGTGTCACCAACTGTCATATACTACAAGAACTTGGAATTTTTTAGACTGAAAGATGGCAATAGTTTTCTCATTATTTTTATTAAATGTCAAGTGACCTTTGAAACATGTTTTTGTATTTGAACTTTTTATTTTGAAAAAAATTCAAACCTATAAAACATTACAAAAATACATGTTTTATATTCTCCTCCCATATCCACAGACACCCATACACGATTATAGATAGTTTCATATCTATACATCTTTATGTATAATTGTTTCCCTGTGCTAAGATAACAAGTTATTATAAACTTGGTGGGTTAAAACAACAAGAATTTATTATCTCACAGTTCTGGAGGCCAGCAGTAAAAAATCAAGGTATTGGCAGACTTAGTTCCTTCTGGAGGGAGAATGTATTCCATGCCTTCCTCCCAGCATCTGTCAATTTTAGCTGTGCCTTAGATTTTGGCTGCCCTCCAATCTCTACCACCATCTTCACATGGTATTTTACTCTCTGTGTTTCAACCTGCCTCTTGTAATAATATATGTGATAGGATTTAGGGCCCATCTTAAATGTAAGATGATTTCATTTTAAGGTCCTTAAATTAGTTACATCTGATAATGCTATTTCCAAGTGAGTTTACAATAATCAGTACCAGTGGTTAGGACTTGGGCATATCTTTTTGGAGCCACTATGCAACATACTACAGTATATAATTTAGCTCCTCAAAATTAACTTCTATACCAAGTACAAAATTCATGCACCCCCTCTCAGCGTCAATAAATGTCTCAACCCTTTAAGCACTAACTCTAAGTCAGATGTCTCATTTAACTATCATAAGCTCAAAAAGTCCGAAATTCCATTTTCCAAGTCACCTTAATCAGGCATTGGTAAGGTTCTATGTATGACCCATCTTGGGGCCAAATTCCACTCCATCTGTGGCCCCCTGAAACTAGAAAACAAGTTATCTGGCTCCAGAATAAAGGAGTGTAACAAGCACAGGATAGATATTGCTCAGTCCTGAGGGATGGTCATTAGTCTCAAGCAGGTTTGAAACTTTGCATGCATATCTCCCTATAACTGAAGGCCTGCAAATAATTTTCTGTGGCTCAGTGCTCTGCTCTCTGGGCCAAGGAGGATCCCTGCCTCTGAGTTCCCCCTTCTGGCCTCTCTCTCTTATTGGCAGCTCTGCCCTCAGAGCCATATTTTCTTTTTCTTGACAGGTAGTACATGTTTGCTCCCTAGTAGCTCTATCAAGTCTGCCTGTAGACTCCCAGAAGTGCAACAGCCTTCTTGTATTTTATCCCATCTCTGTCCCTTTCACTCAAGGCTGGCACTGTTTTCAGTAATATAGTATTGTCAAAACCCTTGGGAGTGTCCTGTGTATATCAAAGGGATTCACACCATTAGAAAAGACCTTTCCTGGACACAGCCTTTCTGGATAACCCCATCCCTATTCCTGGCTTCTGCTGAAATAATCAGTTTATTCCATGACTCCCACATCTAACCTCTTCAGCAAAAGTTGTTCCAGCCTCACCCTTGAACTTCCCTCCAGAGCTTGCTTTCTGAACCATGAATGTCCTAATTTTGGCATCATTTGCAATGTATATAGGCTGAAAATTTCTAAAATCATGAAGTCTTGGTTCCTTTTTGTGTAAAACATATTCTTCTTCAATCTTTCTCTGCCGTCTTATATTTTATTATAAGCATGAAGGAGAAACCAGGCTGCACCACCACCATTTTGCTTAGAAATCTCCACCGCTAAATATTTAGTTCATCACTGACAGGTTCTGCTTTCCACACAAGTTTCTGTATTTTTATAGCAAGGCTTACCTTTCCTTCAGTTCTAATAACATGATGCTCATTTCCTTCTGAGGCCTTGTCAGAAGCAGCTTTAACGTTTCTATCGCTACCAACATTATGTTCATGGCAACATATGCATCATCTAAGAAAACCAAAGCTCGCTTCATTGTGTTCATCACTTCCTTTTGAGCCCTCACTATAATCACCTTTAACATTCATATCTCTACCAACCATATGTTCAAGGCAACCTTGGCTTTTTCTGTCATGCACCTCATTTCTTCCCATGTCTACCCATTTCCCAATTTCAAAGCTACACCTACATTTTTGGGAATTTGTTACAGCAGCTCCAGGTCCAGTACCAAACATTGTGTAGGTTTCCTGGGCTGCCTTAATAAATTATCACAAACTGGGTGGCTTAAAACAATCGAATTTTATTTGCTTACATTTCTGGAGGCCAGAAGCATAAAATCAAGTTGTGAGCAGGGTTAGCTCCTTCTGGGACTCAAAGGGCCAATCCATTCTGTGCCCTTGGCATTGCTTGGCTTTCATCTGTCCTTACACGATTGTCTCCATGTTGACATGGCTTTTTCTTCCAGGTGTTTCTATGCCTTTTCTGCAGATACATGCCATTGGAGTTAGGACCCATCCTTAGCTTAATTCCATCTCCTAAACCTCAATTTTTAAATGATATTCACAGGTCCTGGGGTTAGCTCATGAACATAATTTCTAAGAGCCAGTATTCAAGCTCCTATATCGATCTGCATATTTCTGTGTGTGTTATTATATTTTGTTAGAAATTTCCTCTCTGCTTTGCAACTACTCAAATCTGTCATTTTATCAAGAAATGAACTCAGCCATAAGGAATATTTAAATAACTGTGCTTGGCTTCTTCCAATAAAACTTTATTTACAAAAGCGATGATAGGCAATAGTTTATCATACCATGTTTTACAATATCAAGATTACTTGGTCTTTGGAGATGTGATAGAAATTCTGGAAAATCACCTGTAGTTCCTTAGTAAATTTTTTGATGTAATTCATAGAAAGTGTCGTTGTTTTAGTTTCTTTTTTCTCTAATGGCATTAATTGTCCTAGTCTATATTTCACCAAGAAATTGTCCATTTCATCGTAGTGTTCAAATGTGCAAAAAGGTCTTCAAAAAAGCTTCTTAAGGTTTCAAAAATATTTCCTTTTATCCCCTTACCTATTTTTTTTTGTTTTTGTGCTTTATTATTTAAGAAATTAAGCAAGTAGTTAGTGGTTTGTATATTTTATAATATTGTTTGCAAACCAGGGTTTTCTGTTTATTCATTATGTCTTCTAGTTTTTTATTTTCTATCATTTTATTTATTCTTTTATTATTTCTTTTCTTTTGCTTTCTTTTGGTTTACTTTGTTGTTCGTGTTTTAGGTTTTTAGGCTGAGCACTAAATTCATTTATATTCATCCTGTAATTTTTACTTATGAAAGTGTATAGTAGTATTGAATTTCTTCTGATTGATGCTTTTAATACATTAGATAGATTCTGATATATTGTTTTTCTATTACTTTTTAATTAGAAATTAAATCATTTTAATTTGTTTACTTCCTTTCATATAAGCATTATTTAGTAGAAGGTGCAACTGACATTTTTAAGCAAAAATTAAAACATGTATTATGGGGTTATAAAATCTTTGGAAGTAAAGCATATAAAAATAGTAGCACAAAGTATGGGAGGGGGTGTAAATGGAAGTATAATATTGTAAGGCTTTTGCATAATACATAGAGTAATATACTATTAAGGCAGATTGTGATAACTTAAGAATTTAAGGATTTGTATTGCAATCCCTAGTGTACTTACTTTAAAAAAATTGCAAGTATAGCTAACAAAAAGAAAAGAGTATATAAAAAGGAATGCGGAAAGAATAAAGCACTTGATTAACCAGAACAAGGCAGGAAAAGAGGAGAAAATACACAAAATGTGGAACAAGTTGAAAACAAACTGTAAGATGGTAGAGTTAAATTAAACCACAACATAATTTTATTAAATAAAACTGAACTAAATACTCCAATTAAAAGGCTGATTGTCAATCTGGGCTGCAAAAAAAGAAAAGAAAAGCATGTCTCAAGTAATGCAATTTAAAAGAGAGATCTTTAAACTATAATGACATAAATTGAAAGTTAAATGATTGAAAAATAAATACCATGCAAATTTCAGGCATAAGAAACTGTCAAGAAGATAAATAATTCTAAATATATATGCATCTAGGAACAGTTCTTCAAAATAAAAGAAGCCAAATTAACATACTTTTAAAATTCTGTACAAGGAAATTACTTAATGTGGCATTTCCCAATTACATATTTGGTTGAAAAAGGTTTCAGTGCAGTTATGCGGTAAATGCAAATGAAATACCCGTAATTTCATTATAGTAACATCACATTAATAAAGGGATTATATTAATTTTATTAATAACTTTAATCAAAATTATGTTATTTCCAATCTATACATTTGTATATTTGTTGAAGCTGAATGAAAAAATGTGTTTTGAAAATTGAATATTAAATGTGTTTATTTATTTTGGAGTTACTTATTGTTCTTCAGGATACTCTGATATTGTCCACCAAGGTTTACTGTTAAAGTGTATACTATCACTCCACTTTCTTATCATCTATTTAAAAATATAATCTGTACCATTAAATTTATCTGTCTCTTTATAGGTCGTAAAATACAAAATATATTTTCTATAATATTTAGTTCCTACATAATCCCATTCTATGATGCAGAAATGTATTTTGATATTATGCTTTAAATATGGGCCAGATAATTTGGTAGAATATCTCTCTTTTTCTTCTTTAAATGTTATTTGTAATTTGTGAAATATAGATTGTTTTGGCTTATTATCTCTGCTTAATTTATGGTTATTTACTGCTTTTCTTGTCATGCACAAAAATGAATGCTTATTCTTCCTTAATCTTAAACTAATCTTTATTCTAGCATCTGGTTTAAAATCTGCATCTGCTTCTTCATTTCTTTCTAATTTTTGTACAAAATGGCATATGGTATTTTTACTTCCCTTAAATCCAGTCTTACTCATTATAAATGGATATAAGCATCTGATTGTTCATTGTATCTTCTAGTTTTAAAATACACTTTTAAAATAATTTTAAAGTACATTTTTTCTAGTTTTAAAATACATTTTAAAAATACGTTTTAAGGGGGCTGGGCATGGTAGCTCACGCCTATAATCACAGCACTTTGGGAGGCAGAGGCGGAAGTATCACTTGAGGCCAGGAGTTCGAGACAAGCCTGGCCAACATGGTGAAACCCTCTCTCTACTAAAAATACAAAAATTAGCTGGGCATGGTGGTGCATGTCTGTAATCCCAGCTACTTGGGAAGCTGAGGCAGGAGAATTGCTTGAACCCAGGAGACAAAGATTGCAGTGAGCCGAGATCGTGCCACTGCTTCAGCCTGGGTGACAGAGCGAGACTCTGTCTCTCAAAAAAAAAAAAAATCATTTTAGTTTTAAAATACACTTTTTCCGTAAAATACTTTCTGTAAGACCGTTATGATGATGGTACTATAAATTATTTTAGGATTGTATAGATAGTTTATTATTAATGAATTCTGTTTCAATTTCAATGTCCAAACACACTTTATGAAATACTGGCTAAAATGGGAGAATGTGTTGGATCTGATAAAGTTGATAGCTGATTTGACTTTTTAGCAAAATTTATGGCTAAGTTATCATTACTCCGAGTTTTATTTTCATAAATTTTCTTAAATGTGTTTCTCTAATCCTCTGCTGTTCCATATTTTAGTCTATATGGTAATTCCTGAGGGAGATGCATAGTCATTGGGTTCTCATCTTCAACAGTACAATTTCAGTTTCTGACTGTAATTGTGTTAGTTTTTCTTTCCTCTATTTTGAAGCCCCATCATTGTTTTTGTTAAGCTTTATAACTATAATTGTGTAAATTATCTCCCAGTAGGTTTATTTTAATTATTTCTGCTTGAAATTCTTTTCAAAGTAATTAATTTTGCTACTTGTATTTTTTTCACATATAATAATATGTCTTTTTTTGTTCAAAATGTCATCAAGTTAGGATTTTTGTTTTGTTTCTGCCAATCGGTGGGAATTTTTTAAAATCAAGAAATGAAACGTATATTTATTATAAATTTGAAAGTGAAAAATCATTTCAGTATTTCAAAATGCTATGTCCTTGAAGGAATCAAGGTATAAGGTTTTTTTTAATTCGATAAACAGCAGAAAGGGAGTAGATGAAGAACCTGGCCCCCTCTCTCCTCCCTGGTTAATTAGGAGAATAGAAGTGTTGCTTGGTAGAGATGAGTAAGCGTGATGTCTGGTCGCTTGGAGAGACCTGTTTCTGCCACACCACCTGCCATATTTAGGGCTGGATAATAGAACCAACAGATATCTTTCCTGAAATCAGAGATAATTGTATCTCTTTCCAGATAATTATGTCTTAAAGCAGCAAAGCTCATTAAAGAAGGTAGTGCCTAAAGGATTACCCAAATTTCCTTGACCCTTAGGATAATGTGGGTGGGCAACCCTGCCGCTGAGAAGGACGTGGCAATTACTTGAGGAAAAATGTTGACGCCAAAATGCGCTCAGGTGAGAGGATACAGATAACGGCAAAGAGTATGTGAGGTGAAATTCATCTGACGACAAGCCCATCTCAGCAGAGGCTCGCGCGGGGAAGGACCAGCCACTTCAGGGACTGCAGATGGGCGAGGTGCTGCCAAGTACGGATCAGAAGGCACCATTAAACATTGCGGATGAGGAAACCACAAGATGACCGTGCGCCAGATGCATTCCGTGAGGCCATAGTAAGACTCAAGACCCCCAGCATCGAGATGTCATTTGGAAGAAAAAAAAATGAAGAATTCCTAAATGTGAAATTAAAATAGAAAACTTTAAAAGCCCTTCCACTAGATTCAATTATTTGCTATCAGGCAGAAATTGAGGCATAAACTGAAAAATTGGGACGTTTCTAAAAATTTGGAAGAAAAAATTATGTAACTGTTTGTTTACTCAAATTTCTGGCCTAGGAATTGTACTCGATATTAGAAGAAAAAGCATCTTGCTGGAAATGTGTGCTTCTTTCCCCATCACAGGTGGCTGTTTCTTCAATAAACTGTATTGGGTAACTCAACAAGTAGATGACACCAGAATGGTGGGCACCTGAGGAGAAGGGGGTGCTCTCCAGAAAAGGCATGATGCAGCAAGGGCAGGAAGACTAAAGGCTAATCAAGTGCCAGTAACACCGTTTTCCTCCTGTGAGACCCTTCTTGAATCAAATCCAATGGGAAACAAGTCAACACATATTCTTTTATATGTTTGTTACCTATGTATTTTATATGTTACTGACATAGCACATTTGATAAGTATATTCTCATTTATGATAATTTCAGTCTTCTAAATTTTAATATTCTGCTTAACAATATGGCTTGCATAAATATTTTGAGATGTTTGCTTTCTAAGAAAGCTAATTTTCTCTTATCAGTTTGCAAATACGTAAATATATACAAAAAACTTTAAATACACATAAATATTCAATATGCAAATTAGAATTATAAAATATGGTCAGTAGAGCTGATGGCAGTTTACATCATGTGAAATGAAAATGGTGATTTCACATTTGTCTCCCTTGGTGAAAGTCTCCAACAGAAAGGTCATCTATTCAAATACCTGTCTACTTTCCTTTGTGCTCTAGCTCTTACTCAGATTGGATACTAACAGTGGATATTAAAATCTTGTCTGGAGAAAGCTTCCTGTGCTCTTTTTGAAGTCTCTAATCATGCATGACACAGCAGAAACTTTAAAGTGCATAGGAATCACCTGGGGCTACTGTGACAAAGCAGATTCCTGGGTCCCAGCCTCAGAGATTCTAATTCAGTGTAGCAGGGAATGCTGTTGCTGCAAGTCTGTGACCACCCATTGAGCAGTGCCGGTCTAATTCACTTCATTCCTAAATGGTTATGTCCAACTCTGATGCAGCACGCACTTGAATTCCACCTCTAAGACCTCACTTCATGAGTTATATTTTCATTTCATCCTCTCCCTATTTTAACTCTCTTCTCCCATACTGGAAAGACCTTATTAAAAAAAAAACAACAGTAACAATATCCCCTCTTTCTATCTACCTCACCCTCCTTTCTTGCTACTGTTTCTCTTTGCCTCTCCCAGCTCCACTTTTTCCAACCAAACTAGTTGCTGGCATTCTCAGCCTCTACCTCGATCCTTTCTTGTCTGATAACTCATGGCATTTAATCTGTCCTACCTAATGCTGCACTGCAATGGCTCTGATGCTAACATCCTGCCAAACACAATGGTTCTTGCTGTCCTTACTTCCCTGTACCTCAGTCTGATTAAGCTATTATTTCTACTGTAGGTCTCTACTCATTCAAACTCTATCCTCTTGACTACCATTACCAAGCTCACTCATGCTTCTTATCTTTTAAGTTCATTGTTCTGCTTTTTTCTAAGTTAATCCTTTGATTGTGAATAGCATGCCTATTTCACCAACCTTCTGTCTTCAGCCCACACTCTTCCTAATTTTGCAATGGCTGGCTCCTAGCTGTGTTCTTACATCTTTCCTGAGTTTCTGACTCAAATGCTTAAGTGTTACCTTTGGATTTCTTACAATCGAGCTTAAAATATCCAATAATTTCCTTTTCAGTCCTGTTTTTGCCATCTCAATATGTCAAATGATTCCACTCTGCCTCTAATCATGAAAGCCAAATGTGTCCTGTTAAGCACCACATCTAAGTCATTTGTACTTAGATATTTTCCTCCGAGGCCTCCTCCTCACCAGCGCTGTTTATGTGCAAGTAAGCATCATCTCTCATTGGGACTGTTACTGCATTCTCCTAATTGTTTTCTCTGCCTGTCTCTTGCTTGACCTCTTTATCTTGTACATTGTAGCCAGGATAAATTATGTATAACAGGAATCATCATCCCTTACTTCAAATTCTTCAAAGAGCCATGCACCTCAGATTCATTAGCCTGGCAGATGTTGACCTGATCCTATTTATTTCTCCAGTCTCATTTCCAAATACATCTTACTTTGCCCCATACCTGGCAGTGATAGTGAAAACACATTGCTGTCTTTTGCCTCTACAGCTCTGTCTACTTAGAATGCATTTTGCTTTCTTATTCCTAAAATAAGAATATAGAGATATTTATAGTTATATAACAGAAACATCTACCATCAAAATTAATCCTGCCATTTTCTCATATTTGCAACACAAACAGATATATTTAATGTGTAATTACTAAGAGCATAGACTCTGGAACTGGGTAATCCATGTTTGCAACCTACTAGTTATGTAACCTCAGGCTTGAGACTTGAAATTTCTGTGCCTCGATTTTCTTATCTATAAAATTGAGGTAACAGTAGATTCTTTGTGGGCATATTGCAAGGATTAAATAAGTTAATAAGTTAAATTTTCCAGGCTATTCTGAAAACAAACCTTCTATAAAAATTTCATAAATACTTTGTTCTGTTGGGACATTTTATTGCAATTTCATTAAAATTTTAGCTTATGTAATTAAAAAACTGACACCCCACCTCTGCTCCTTACTTTCACTGTGACCATCAAAAATTGTTTAAACCCTGCTGGCCTTGGCTTCTCCATCTTTAAATGAGCAAAATCATTTATAATATTCAAAATAATATTGTAATAATTAAGTAAAATGATTTTTGTAAAGTACTTGGAAAAGATGCCTGGCCCATGGAAGATGTGCAATAAATGTTGGCTTTATTATTATTATCACTACTAATTTTATCAGAATTGAATTCCCTCATTCATGAAATGGACTATCTACTTTATTCAGTTTGTCTTTGATGTACTTCAATGGCACTTTTATAAATAAAATTATTTTTTAAATCAAAAGTTTTTTCATATAAAAGGTAAGATATTTTATTGCTGGCTTTGCTCTCCTAAGTAGCTACTGCTGTTAAAATTCTGTTGGTTTTCCACATTTTAATTTATCCAGCAAATCTGCCTGAATATGCATTTTCCTGTATATTTTGTATTTTCTGGATAGACAGTATTATTTTAAAACAAGGAAAAATTAGGTTTTTATTTCCAAATCTTTTACTAGATATGTACATACACATTTTGCTTGTTTCAATGTTTGGCTTGATTTCTAATAAAATGTGGCATTAAGACACTCCTCCCTGACCAAGCTTTCATCAGTCTCCACTAAGCTTCTTTTCTCCTAGGCCTCAACCTTGGCTCCCATCCTTGCCAGACCTGCATTGCCCAGTTTTAGCAGGAATCCTGCTAAGTCAGTTTAGACAGGGTCCCCTCTACACTTCCATCTGAACCCCCAGCCTGTCTTCAGCAAGAGTCCTGTGAGGTCGGTCTAGCAGGAATCCCCCCAACCCTTTATGACTGCTCTTAGGAGTGTTTCATCCATTGACTTCTCCCTACCCCTTGGCTGTAAAACTCTAGCAGCCTTTACTGTATTTGGAATTTATCCCAGCTCTATGCTGAGGTTTCTTTTCCCCTGTTGCAATAGTTTCTGAATAAAATCTGTCTTTACTGCGTTAACTAATATTTGACGTTGGTTCTCTTTTTGACAGTTTCTTGCTGCTGAAGCTTGGATCTGGATCAGAACCACCACCAAACTCTTGGATAGGATCACTGGACCTCTCAGAGTGTGCATCAAGACTTTTTGTCTTCAGTCTACTTGCTTGTTTGGGTTTGCAGTGAAGAGTCTGGCTCTAAAACCCAGTGCTATAGATAAATGTCTGTTTACAGACTTTGAGTCTTAGGATTCTCAGTATAGCTTGAGGCTGGATTACAGTCCCAGGCAAACAGAGGCTGGGACAGAGCCATAGGCACCACTGTGTGTAAGAGGCAAGTTTCTGTAAGAAGCAGAGGCTGGGATAGTGTCCCAAGTTTCTCTGTTCTAAGTTTAAAGAAACTGTGTGTTCTCACTCTACTGAAAGCTCTTGTCCTCGGCCAAGTTGTGTTGCTGTAATGGAATGCCACAGACTGGGGAATTGATAGTGAACAGAAATTTATTGGCTCATGATTCTGTAGTCTGGGAAGTCCAAGGTTGAGGGGCCAGCATCTTGAGAGGGACTTCTTGCTGTGTCACTCCCATTTTTAGGGGAGAATATGCTTTTATTTTCAAACTCAGGTGTGTGACACTCTACAGTTCAATGGTAGCACACCTGTGTGAGGCTTAACAACACAAGGAGCTGACAGCCAGTGATACACAAATTCAGCACCTCCCTCTCCATTTACTCTGTCAGGCTATACATGGCGAGCAACAAATATGGCTATGTGGCAGCAAGAAACTGAAGATCTTTTTAGGAGGTGACATCAACAGTGATGCAAACACACCACTCTGCAACTGAAGGCAAGGAACCAGACTCCTAGGGCTATGCAGACATGTCAGACTTCATAAGTGTTTGGGGACTTTTATTTCAGACCAGCATCACCATTGGAAACCCAGGGCTTATTTCTCTCCAGTTCACTACTGCTTGGGCAGCAGTTCCAACTGCTTGGAAGGACAAAGAGCTGGTGAGAGAGAGAAAAAGGGGGACAAATTCATCCTTTGAAAAGGAGCTCACTCCTGTGATAACGGCATTCACCTCATCACGAAAGCAGAGCCCTCCTGGCCTAATCACAGCTCATTAAGCCCCACCTCTTAACATTGTTACATTGGAGATTGTTTCTAGCACATGAACTTTGGGGGACACATTTAAACCACAGTACCCCGTCTTCTCAAACTCCTGCGGACAGTATGCTTTGCCACTGTGGCTGTAATACCATTGGCTTTCTTTCACCCTGGAAAACCTTTACTAAAAACCCTCTTGACCCACAATGGCCCTTCTGGGGATCCTTGTCTGTCTTGATATTGGTTCACCTAGAAAACACTTAGACCAACAAGAAACAAAAATCTTGGATGCACGATTCACTTATTCTGCTTAGTATGAAGAAGCTGAAAAATGACTAATTCAAACTGTACTCAAAACTCTTAAACAAGGTATTCAGAAAACATTTTCTGACCCAGTAAGCCCTTTATACCCCTCCTATGATATTCCCGGAGTCCCCTCGCAGTCCTCCTCTGTATCTTTCTTTCTCAAAATGTCCCCTGCACGTCTCACCCCTAGTCCTTCAGCTCCCTAGAGCTGACAGGCTCACTGGGCCCTCTCTCCTGTAGGTGAAGCCAGAGATGCAGCCTGTACTTGTTTCCAAGTGAGGCCCACCGAAGAGATAATACTTAATTATTCGTTATCACCAAAGACCCTCCTGACCCCCAGGAGGTAAGGGAAAGATTTACTGAACAATTAAAAATTTTTCTGCAAAAATACTCTCTGGAACTCTCTGACTCATATCAACTCATCCTTATTCAAGGGGCCTGGAGATGCCTCCCATTGGTTTGAAAAAGCCAAATGTTTTATCAACCTTGAGAACCATTAAAAATCTCAGACTTCCCCTGATTCCCATCAGAAACTGAGGGAAGTAAGAGGAAAAAGTACTAGGTACTACCCCTCAGGACTATCTCACTAAAACTGATTGGTCATGCATGCAAAATTGTAAACCCAAAAGGGCTGAAACTGTGGTTAACTACCACCATCGATTACAAACAACATGGAAGAACATTTGGGGCTGGAACTGACTTCCCAAGGAGCTTCTGCTCTGGCCACAAACTGAAAATGGCCTGAGACCAGAGCTGCATGACACATCACAGAATAATAAAATTAATTGGTAAACGCAAACATATCCAAACTGCAGACATTAGCCCAGTGTTATGAAAACAGTATTTTTTTTTAATAAAAAGGAAAATAAACATCATGAGTTTATGGCATTTCAATTGAAATAGAAAAACCTGGAAAATATAATCAATAGCAAGCTCTGAAACTGTGGGCTGCCACTGACTGGGACACTTGCTGGCACTATCATAAAGGGGGACACTGGGACCGAGGTTGCCAGGACACCAAGAGGGGGAAAGAAGCCTGAGTCCCTGCCTCCCTAGGAAATGATTGACACCCCTCCAAGAAAGAAAATGTCCAATGCCCTCAACTGCCACTTACCTGTAATGAGAATAACCTCGTTTCCTCTTCCCTTCCTTAGGGCCACCTTAAATTACCAGTGGTGGGTTTTTATAATTTGCCTCATTGTTTGCCTCTGCTTCAATCTCTTAATATTCTTGTGGGACTCCTGAAAGCTAAAAACAACTCTCTGCTCAGCTCTGCCCCCAGGAAGCCTGTTAGGAAGAGATCGTCTCTCCACAGGGGTATCAAATTCACTGTGCCCCAGGGGACTCCTTAAGTCTCCCTTCCCCAGTGGCTTTGTCTGACTTCTCTGAGTCCATTCTCGCCTTCAAACTAACATACATTTAGCTAAAAATTTATATCTACCACTAAACAGATTTTTCTCTTCTCTATGGACAACAAACAAACAAACAAACTTCACTGATACTGGATTTGTATGGAATGTACAATCCCTTAAAGTAGAAATAGGTCCTTCCATACTTGTCCTCAGGATTCTCTAATATCATTTAAAATCAGTAGGACATGAGGGCTGTACTCAATAGTCCCAGGTTTATTTGACAAAAACTTTTAGTCTCAGGCAGGGTGCAGTGGCTCATGCATGTAATCCTAGCACTTTGGGAGGCTGAGGCAGTTGGACCACCTGAGGTCAAGAGTTCAAGACCAGCCTGACCAATATAGTGAAACCCCTTCTCTACTAAAAATACAAAAAATTATCTGGGCATGGTGGCACATGCTTGTAATCCCAGCTACGCAGGAGGCTGAGGCAGGACAACAGCTTGAACCTGGGAGGTGGAGGTTGTTGTGAGCTGAGATCATGCCACTGAACTCCAGCCTGGGCAACAGAGAGAGACTCTGTCTCAAAAACCAAAAGAAAAAAAAAACCTTCTAGTCTCCACTTGCAGTTTATGAATATTCCCATCTTAGTCATTAAAATCCCAAATGGGAAGGGTATCATTGAGTCTAAGATCTAAGATCTATCAATAAAATGGTCAAACCTGAGTTTCCCTGAGTGCCGACTTCTACCACTGTACTGTCTGGTATCACTTACAACACTCAATATGTCACTGTCATCAATTTTGGTTTGGCCTTTTTTAGTATAACCCTTCATAAGGAATTCCAATACTTGGTTGCCTTCACCGGAAATATCCAACAATGTACACAGGCTAGTATGACCCAAGGATTTACAGAGGCCTCTACCTACCTCTTGAACACTCTAGGTGTCAATTTTTGTCTTCCCAAGTGATGCCACTTTACTCCAGTATGTAGATGACCTCCTTCTAGGTACTGAGAGTTAGGTCACTGAGCACCTTCTTAAGGCATGAGCAAGAGAGGATCACAGGGTGGCTAGAGACAAAATTCAGTGGCGCTCACTATGTCTGTGGTATCTGGGCCATGGTAAAACTCTCTACAGACCGAACCTCTACTATTTAATACTTTCCTTTTTTTGAAACAAAGTAATGCTGAGAAGCTTTTGGGCCTTGTGAGATGTTGTATTATATGGTATCTAATTTCTCCATGATTGCTCCAGTGCTCTGTGCCCTGATTAAGGAGTCATCTCCAAACCAAGTAGTCTGAGACTTGCTATCCAAAAATGCTTTTGATAATTTTAAGGGCTCTCTACTTTCACACCCCTCCCCCATGCTTGGACTTCCCAGTTACTTCCTGACTTTTCCCTTGTTCATGGATTAATGTGGAGGTCATGCCCTGGGATATTATTCTAGAAACATAATGGATACCAGAGACCTGTGTAATATTATATTTTGGCCTTGACCCAGTAGCTTGACCCTTTAGCTAAGGCCTTTGAGCCATGACTGTTGCCTTTGAGCCATGGCTAGAACTGCAAAGCATATCCAAAATACCACTGATGTGGTATTAGGTCAACCACATGACACACATGTTCCCCTTGCTATGCAGGCCCTTCTTGCTTAATGAAAACACATAGCACTTTTCTGCATCTTGACTTACCTCATGAAAGCTTACTACACTCCCTCTCAAATCACCATATATCATCATCAAAACCCTAACCTTGCCAACCTTGCTTTCTTTGCCTATTGATGGGATGCCCGCACGAACGTGTCATTAACACTAGATCTTGTCCTGGGCTAGATTTGTCGGAGAGCCCCTCTGCCAAATTGACCTCAATCTTTGTGTCTATGGCTCCCTCTTTAGAGGGAGAATGGAACCTTCTGGAATGGATATGTCATCACTTATCAACACAAACCTCTTGAATATCAAGCCCTAACAAATGTTAAATCAGCCAGGGTGGCCAAGTTATTGCTCTCATTCAGGCTTGCAAAAAAGCAGAGGAAATAAAGGTTAGGGTTTATAGTACTGTCATAGCCACTGTACCTTTGGGGTAGTACATGATGTGGATATGTTGTAAAAGAGGATACATGACAGCAGCCTGTGCACCAGGCAAAAGCAGACATCTAACAGCAGAACCTCCAGAAGCATTGTTAGCACCCTGGTAGCTGGCTAGTGTTAAAACTGAGGGACACAGTAGGAAAAGTTTGACTGATGCCTGGAGAAATAAATTGGCCACTTATGTGTGTTAAATTAACAGCCCTTTTCCCAACCACTCAAGGCAGCCAGACCCTTTCCAAACTTTGGAACGATGAGTCTGGGTCCCACTTCAAGGCCCTAAGCCCCTGGTAGAAGTATTCATCTCCTCCTCGGCTGCTTGGCTCAGACAAATGCTTTAAGATGCACTTAGGACACAACAAGGCCACCGTTTGGCTGTTCTGAAGTCTACTGCCTGAGCCACTGTGTGGCCATGCAACATGACTCAGCATGGAATGGACAAAATATGAGATATTTTGGACAAACAATAGTTTGGATCTTTTCATTTGTGTTTAGACCAAGTGATTGCCACTTGCCTCATCTGCCAGAAACATAACCCTGGAAAAAAACTGTGAAGTTAGGGCAAGGATGGCAAGCAACTTTCACTTCCTTCCGCCAACCCGGACTCTTCCTGATGAAATCCCTCAGGAAGATCAGTTGCCTCAGCATTCCTAGAATGAATTTTCCCCACTTGGGGTGTCCCCTATACCATCTCTAGTAGCAAAGAATCACATGCTTTTGATAGAATTATACAGGAAATTCAAATGACAATAAACATTAGACAAACACTCCACTCTCAACCTCAGTTCCCAAGCACCATAGAGAAAGCCAACAGCATCCTCAAGGCTAAGCTGACTAACCTATTTAAAAAATTCGATTGACTGTGGCCACCAGTGCTGCCTGTCCCTCTGTGACTCTGAGATCCTCCCTACTGTCTCCACATAAGTTCCGGCCTTTTCAAATTATCACAGGAAAGTGCATGCAGATGCCTTAGTCATCTGGGCTAACAGAAGATTCTAAGGGACTCACCTGACATTCTTAGATACTGTGGAGGGCAATGAAATATACTCAGGACTATGATTGCTGTGTCAAGGCTGCCTCCTTTTAGAACTTCCTGATTGTCCCTCACACAACTTTACCGGGGGATCTGGTGCTCTGGAAACACCACCATCAAAAAACTAGAATTTAGATAGAAGGAAATGTGTACAGTTTTACTTATTGCTAACACTGTTGTTAAATTACAGGGTGTTCAATTTTGTGTTCCAGTTTTTCCACTAAAGAAATGCAGAAGTTATTAAGACTGGAGAAGTATTCCAATCAGAGACCTCAAACCAAGCTCTGTGGAGAGCCTCTAGAGGCAAATGACAGCGAGAAGCATCAATTGTCCTAATATCTGTGGAACAAGCAGATGATGTTGTGAGGGGTCCAGTCAACTTCTGCCCAGGACCAGGGAACAGCACACACCTAATTTGCCTTCCTACGTCCTCCTGCTTTATCCTTGCCCTTTGCCTAGGAGTCCCTTGCTCTTCCCAACTCATTTCTCAAGAGTCGTTTTTGCCCACAGTAACTCCCTGCTGTCAGCATAACTTTTTTTCGCCTGACTGTAATATTCAACTTCATGTTTTTGCCCCTACATTTAGGAGTTTCTGCTCCTTCCCTGCCCTTTTCTTTTCTTACCTCTTAGTAAGACTTCTTCACCCACACAACCTTTGGAAAGCCTGGCCCCACCAGTCACTTCTTCCCACAATATCACAGAGTGTAATGCTGTACCTCCTTTCCCATGGACACATCTAGAATTTCCCAGATTTCTTTGATCAATTGAAATGCTTTTTTTAAATTTTTTTAATTTTTATTTTTTTGCTATGGTCCTTTCTTTCCCTTCACCTTCCTAAACCAGACTACTATACATCGTGAGGAAACCTTGAAGCTATGCCTTTCTATTTTCACAAAGGTCATGTCTGTATTATTTTAGTTACACCAGTGTTCCCTTTCTGGGAATGAGCATTTGCCATTACACTTACCTAGCATTACACCAAATCCAAAATAAAGCCTCCAAGCTATAGATTCCTGAGACATCCCTCATAGAAATGGAATTCTCCTCAATGCCCCACCCAACCTAATTTACTGGACCAAAATGAACCACACCACATGGACTAACCACCTCTGGCAAATTCTTTTCCATCCTCAAAATGTGAATTATCTTGGCAGCTTCAGCAACTGGCTAATTATTTATATGACCCTGGCTAGCTCCTGATGGTTCTAACTTTTTCTGTGGAACTCATGCCTATTGGCTGTTTCTGGCCAACTGGGCAGATTCTTGTTATCTCTCCAATCTTATTATTCCCTTTATCATACGCAATTCCTCATAATGTTTTTATTTTTGAGACAGAGCAGAGACCTGTCTTAGGAGCTTGCCAGGGCTCCCTCCCCTACCAGGAAAATCTTGAATTCCTTCAAGGGACACTCCAGGCATCTAGCTAGCCCTGAGAAGTAAATGAGCAGCTTGGTAGCAATTAGGCAATAGGACCTTAAAACAACAGCCAAGGACATTAGAGTCATGAGATATTCCCTATAGCAACTAAAGATAGCATTTTAACATAGGTCTCTGAGTTGTTTTTCAGAAGGCCAGATCCCTACCCAATGGATCCATGGACACATAGACCTTGGATAAGAGGGAACTGAAAACTGAACTCTGGCCATCATTCTTTGTTCTTCCTGAGGGCCTGGAGGAAATCACATCCATGAGCCAAAGCTAACATTCCTTTCTTCTGACCCCAAGTTTTAAGACAAATCTTTGCCTCCTTAACCAATCACCAATCAGAAACTCTACCTATGACCTGTAAGTTCCCACTTCAAGATGACTCATCTTTTAGGTCAAACCAATGTATAGCCTCCATGTGTTGATGTATGACTTTGCCTATGCCCTCTGTCTCTATGCCTTTAAAAATCCTTACTTGCAAGCCATTGGTGAGATTGGGCCTTAAGAACGAAATGTGTGATTCTTCTTGCTTGGTGCCTTGCAAATAAATGCCCGTTCTCCCCCTGCAAACCTCATTGTGGGTGTTTGGCCTTACTGGACCAAGAGAGCTGACTCCAGTTCAGTTCAATAACCTTTTCTTGAATTATTTCTAAACCGATCAGTCACTGCATTCTCTTCACCTTTCTCTCATCATGGAAACAAAAGAGGTGTCCAGGACATCACAAGTTCCCTTGTAGATGATCTCTGCTGTGGTAGGTTATTTATAGAAAGCAGCTACAGAACTGGGCCTACATTCCATCCATGATCTCCCTACTTTGTGGAAAAGAATTGCCACTTTTTGGAAACCATCCCAAGGAACCTATCACCTGGCTGAAAAAGTTCAATTCCACAACAGCATCATCTACTCATTGTGGAAGCAACTCTCCTTGTCCCTGAACAATGCCACCAATGGCCTCCAATCCCTGGCTCACCCATGACAGGAAAACCCTGCATGCTGCCCTCCATAGCCACATTGTCCTCAATAGGATCCTGGCTGCAGAAGCGGGTGCTTGAGTGGCGGTTGGAAACAACTGCTGCATTTTCCCTCTGACAAACTGTCTTACATCTTTGCTATAACCAAGAAGGTTCTAGAGACAAACAAGAAATGTGTTTCATCACTGCCATTTTACTAACACCAAGCAAAGACTTTAGGTCCTGGGATGTTTTTGGTGATCTCTGAAGATCTGCAAAGTTGGGCTTATAGATTGACTCAGCCTCTTATCTTTGCTGTTTCTCTTCATGGCTATTCTTCTCTAAATGTCATAAGGCTCGCATGCATAGTACAGCAATTGAAACCTTTCAACAAGTCTCAACAGGTGGTTCAGCTGCCCCCAATGAACAAAAGATGCTCGAATGAGAAAAGGACTTAAATTATTCAGAGGAAAAAGAATTCATCTGATCAAGAGGAGTAACTGACAAGACACTCTCCATGACCAAATTTTTGTCTGGCTCCTCACAACCTTCTTTTCTCCTAGGCCTCAACTGACCCCAATTCTTGCAGAACTGCATAGCCTAGTTTTAGCAAGAATCCTGCTAAGGCAGTTTAGAGAGGATCCCTGATCCCCTAGCCTGTCTTCAGCTGGAATTCTGTGAGATTAGTTTAGCAAGAATCTCCCTTATCTTTTGTGTCTGCTTTTAGCAATTTCTATCCACTGACTCCTACTGCACACACAAACACACACACAGACACACACACTTTAGTGTCTTTACTGTATTCAGAATTTACCCCAATTCTATATCAAGGTGTATTTTACTTTATTGCAATAGCTTATGAACAAAATCTTTTTAAAAAATTTTACTTAACTAGGGTCCAGCTCTGGTTTTCTTTGGCAACAGCGCACTAAGGGTTACAATGGCTATGATTGTCTTCCATCTGACTTTAAACTATAATATTGTAAAAATTGAATTCCAACTGTGATATTACTAAGAGTTTGTAAAAAGTAGTTTTCATTTTAAAGTTATTTAATTTGTCTGCTTGGAACATTTTGTCACTAGCATGTGTTAAATGTTTCAGATTTTTCTGTTATTAATGTTCATTTTATTTTCATGTATTTCCTTGCATCCTTTTGATCATGGTTTTTTCCACATAAATCCATTAATGTGGTAATTTGCATTAATAGATTTATCACACTGAAATATTTTTTCACACCTCAGACTAAATTTATCTTGTAATGACGTTTTGCTAGTTTTCATTTACCATTTTTTATTTAGGATTTTTCACTTTGCTCATAAGTTAGATGGGGCCTTAATTTTTTTTGTGGGAGACACTAGTTGTCTCATTTTCTTATCATTGTTGCATTACACTCTTACAAAAAATAAAAGTTTTACTTTTGTCATATTCTCTGAATCACTTTGAATTTGGTAGGAATTGTTTTTTTTCTTGAAGATTAGTAGAACTTGTTTATAAAACCATCTGTAATTAGTTCCTTTGGTTAAGGAGTAAAGGTGACTAACAATTTAAATTCTTCATTTTGTTGTTTTAATCAGATCTTCTTTTAAAACAAATAAGTGTAATTTATAAGTAACTTTATTCCTTTCATCTAAGTTCAAAATAAAATATTGACATAATTTGTTCAAAATATTTGTTAATCATTAAATACATTTTAGTTATAATCATGCCCACTTTCGTTTCTTCTAGTGTTTATTCTGCTTCTTTCTTATTTAGTTATTCTTGTTTGCAGTTTTTTCTTTGGATGAATTTTGAATTTTGCTGCTACTGCCACTGCTGTTGTTGGCTGTTATTTTTAGAACTGGTGTTTGTTTGGGGGTGGACATTGCTGCTTGCTAGTTAGTATCCCTACTCCTCCATCTTTCCCCAAAAATCTCTAATTTGTTCAGCTATGTCTTCCTTTCCACTCCCTGGGACATAGAGAAGCCAACCATAGCATCACCTATAGCATGGACCTCAGCACCTTAGGAGTAGTTCTGCCTTCCTAGATACTGATCAATTCTCAAATGGTTGTGTGAACACATCTGTCCTGACGTGATGCCAGTAGACATTTGTAAAATAATTTGGGAATATTATTTTTCTAAGTGAGTTATTGGAAGACATCTTTTCTTCTTCTAGGATTTATTCTGCAAAAATGTAAGGCCTGGAAATACTGTGATATCTAATTGCCTCTCTAAAGATGAAGCCAAAATACGGAGGGACTGCTTAGAAATGGGCCTGAGATCACCGGCTGCAACACACTTGAATCCTGTTCTAACTCTGCCTTCACATGTGTGATGGTTCATTTTCTCTGTCAACTTGGCTAAAGTAAGGTAACCAGTTGTTTGGTCAAAACTAGTTTAGATGTTGCTGTAAAGATAATTTTTATAAGTGATTAACATTTAAAATCAATTGATTTTAAGTAAAGCTTATTACCCTCTATAATGTGGGTAGGTCTCATTCAATTAGTTGAAAGCTGAAGAGCCAGGCCTGAGGTTTTCCAGAGAAGAAAGAATTCTGATTCTAAACTACAACATAGAAGGTTGGCCTGACTTGGCAGTCCCCATAATTGTGTGAACAAGTTCCTTAAAATAAAATAAATCTCTCTCTCTTTTTATATACATATACATATATGTATGTGTGTGTATACAATGTCCACCTCCAAACAAAAACTGGCTTTAAAAAGGTATATACATGTGCCATGTTGATTTCCTGCACCCATTAACTTGTCATTTAGCATTAGGTGTATCTCCTAATGCTATCCCTCTCCCCTCCCCCCACCCCACAACAGTCCCCGGAGTGTGATGTTCCCCTTCCTGTGTCCATGAGTTCTCATTGTTCAATTCCCACCTATGAGTGAGAACGTGCAGTGTTTGGTTTTTTGTCCTTGCGATAGTTTACTGAGAATGATGTTTTCCAGTTTCATCCATGTCCCTACAAAGGACATGAACTCATCATTTTTTATGGCTGCATAGTATTCCATGGTGTATATGTGCCACATTTTCTTAATCCAGTCTATCGTTGTTGGACATTTGGGTTGGTTCCAACTCTTTGCTATTGTGAATAGTGCCGCAATAAACATACGTGTGCATGTGTCTTTATAGCAGCATGATTTATATGTAACAAACCTGCACATTGTGCACATGTACCCTAAAACCTAAAGTATAATAATAAAAAAAAAAGGAAAAACAAAAAAAGAAACCCCTTCTCTGCTAAAAATAAATAAATAAATAAATAAATAAAAAGGTATATACACACATGTGTATGTATATATATATCACATATATACATATATAATACATACACATATGTGTATCTATACAGTATATATACACATACATATATACTCATTATTCAATTCAATATTTAATATTTATATGTATGAAACTATATTACATTTCCATATAACAATATACATTTATATATATTACATAAAATATAACAGAATATATATACTCTGGTTTTTTGGGAAAACCTAACTAATACAGTGAATTACGTAACTTTCTTAATTTTAAGCCAATTTGAGCTGAACTTTTGATACTTGAAGCAAAAGTATCCTAATATTTTATTATATCTATAGTTTCTCTTTTCCTGTTTTATTAATTTCTCCTCTTGCCTTTATTATTTTTCTTATTATTTTAAATTTTATTTACAATAAATAACATTTATTAATTTGTGATTTATTATTTAATTTCAATATTTAATTTTTACTATTAAATTTTTCTATTTCCTTTAGATTTACTCCCTTTTGTATCTTCTTGAATTAAATTTATCTCATTTAATTTCAATTATCTCTTTCTTCAGTTATACAACAAAATATTTTATATTTTTACTTGCTTAGAATCTTGCTACAAGCCTTGCCTGGGTAAATAAACTTTGACATTAACTTTGGATTTAAAGGGTATATTTATGCTCAAACTATTAGTTAGTGCCTTAGGTCTTTGACTTCAATGAAAATTTAATAACCATTACTGAAATTTTAAAACAATATGTAAGAGGCCACATCCAGAATAATCGTGTAATGCCTCCAAAAATTTATTTCTCTATAAAAGCGGTGAGAATACTGGCAAAAAAAATTGTCAAAATCAACTTTTACGGAACTCTGGAAAGTAACCAAAGGCAGGCAATAATCTGAAAACTGCTTAATCAAGAAAAAAAGCTGAATCTTAATAAGATTGAGCTTTGTGTCATTTTAACTTGCCCTCTTCCCCTTCTGCTTTTCTCAGCTCCAAGGAAACCTTAAAAACCACCAGTCTTGTACTCACGTAAGGATGAAAACCAGCAGCCAATCAGCCACTATGGGGGGAAGAATGGGATGGGGTTTTTTCAACCATCTCATTTCCAGAGGACTGTCGTTATTTGACCTGTCTGGCCATTTTCGGAAAAGCCATTACATGGAGCTTGTCTTTATTAGAACTGACTCAGAGCTTGTCCAATGCAAATAGTCCTCTCCCTGGGATATTTATTGGAAAGAAATCAGTGACAATTGGTTTAATTTCACATCTGCCTAAGGCAGTGATGTAGGTTAAGGCTAATAAGAAACTGACTAAAAAGCTTGAAAAGCTGGGGAATGAGACAATCATAAAGAGCTTTGAAAAGCCTAGAAATATCCTGGGAATCTAGAGGGCCACATCCGTGTGCAGATCTGGGCACATGCTGAGAAATAATCTCACAAGGTCCCAATTTCTCATCTCTGACCGATTTTGAGGCTCTGTGAAAGTAGAAAGCAAAGAATAAAGCAGTGTATATAAACTGCCTGCCAGAGCATCAGATACATGCCCCAACACACACATGTTCTCAGCAGGATTGGGAGTCTTATTGGTTCAAAAAAATTAATGTCCACTCAGTAGCTGACCACTGAACTACAAAAACAGACTTCAGTGGCCTTACATAACAAAGAATGCACACATAACAAAATTAGCTTAGGAAAGTCACTACACAAATAGCAATAACATCAATACGACAAACAGTAATAACAAAAATAAATTATAGGGAGTAGAAATCTGATTTTCATAGTTGCTACATTATATAATTATGAGATACAAAATGAAAAAAATGAGATACAAAATGAAACAAAAAATACGGTTCATATACAGAAAACAAAGCTCAAAATAAACTATCCAGGGAGAATACCAGTAATTGAACTTACTAGATACAAATGTTAGATCAGCTATTTAAAATATGTCCAAATAATTAAAGGAAACTATAAAAGTAAATCAAACAGAGAATATCAATGCAAGAGATACAAATTCTAAGTAAACCAAACAGAAATTCTGGAGTTGAAAAGAACAGGAAGTAAAATAACATATTTATTAAAATAGCTCGACAGGAGATTTCAACTGGCAATTAATGTATCTTCAAGTTTAGTGAACTTGAAGATACGTTAATTTAGATTATCTGGTCTGAGAAACAGAAAGAAGCAAAATGAAAAACCAGAAAATTATGAGCCACCATGAAACACATGAACATCTAAATGTTGGCAGTTCCAGTAGGAGAGAAGAGAAGGAATGCTTGAGGAAATAATTGCCAAGAATTCCCAAATTCAATGAAAACTTTTAATTTACACATCAAAAAAACCTGAAATAATAGCAAGTAGAATAAACTCAAAGATTTTTCACACCTAGAAACATCATAATCGAGATGTCAAAAACCCAAATTAAAGAAAAAATCTTGAAAGGAGGAAGAGAGAAATGGCTTGTCATGTCCAAGGAATCCTTAATAAAATTAACAATAGGTTTCTCACAAGAAATCACGGCAGGCAGAAGGGAGTGGATGACATGTTTACAGTGCTTAAAGAAGATGACTGTCAACAAAGAACTCAATACCCAGCACAATTTTGCTTCAAAAATGAAGCAGAAATTAAGACTTTCTTAGGTAAACAAAAACTGAGGGGATTTATCTCTAGAAGATTTGGTTTATCAGAAATACTAAAGAGAGTTCTTTAGGTTGAAATGAAAGGACTCTAGACAATAATTCAAACCCACATGAAAAAATAGTAGTACCAGTAAAAATAACTATAAAATACAGTATAAATACATTGTTTATAAATAGTTATAAACAAACTTGTGAAGTTGTTACAAATTAAGATGCTCATTTTAATTTCATGCCAACTACTAAGAAAATAACTATTATTTTAAAAAATGACAATGGAATTAAAATGATACACTAGAAAATATCTATTTAACATGAAAGACAGTAATAGAGAAATAGACCAACAAAAGAGAAATAAGAAGTAAAAAACAGCAAAATGGCAATCATAAATTTTATCCTAACAAAAATTATATTAAATACAAATGAACTGATTGGCAGATACAAAAGCATAATCTAATTATATCCTGTCTATAAAATACACAATTTATATACAAAGAGAAAAACAGTTTAGAAATAATAGGATGAAAAAGATATACCATGTAAATGGTAAACAAAACAGAGAGCTAGAATAGTTATGCTAATGGAAAACAATATGTATTTGCAGGCAAAAATTATTTATAGAAACTGAGAGGGAAATTTTATAAGGATAAGTTCAATCCATGAGAAAAGCATAACAATTATATAAACATGTATGTCCTAACAACAGAGGCCTGAAATAGATGAAGCAAAAACTGGTAAAAATAAAGGGAGAAATAACAATTTAAGAGAACTAATTGGAGACTTCAATACCCTACTTTCAAAAATGGTTAAAACACCTAGACAAAAATTAATAAGGAAGACTCAAACAACTCTGCACATCATTTTGACCTCTGTAGATGACAGACGATATCTATCATTATAGATGATAAGACATGTAAGACATGTACAGAACACTCCATCCAAAAAGAACAGAATATAAGTTCTACTCAATTGCATATGGAAATTGTCCAGGACAGAGCATATGTTAGGCCACAAAATAAGCCTCAATTAATTTAAAATAATTTAAGTAATACAGAGTATGTTCTCTTACTGCAATGAAATAAAACTGGAAATCAAAAACAGAAATAACTGGGGAATTTAAAAAATGTGGAAATTTTAAAAAGACACACACACTGCTAAATAATCAGTGAGTGAAAGAATAAATCACATAGGGAATTATAAAAATATTTTGAGATGAATGAAAATCAAATTAAACATAGCAAAGCTTCTGTGAAGGAGCTAAAGCAGCGATAAGAAAGAAATACGTAGCTGTAAGCAACCTGTACTTTAAACTGTCTTAAAAAAACTTTAACATTCCACTTAAATAAACTAGAAAGAAAAGAACAAACTAAATACAAAGCAAGCAGAAAGAAGGCAGAAACAAAGATCGGAAAGGAAATAAATGTACTAGAGAGTAGATAAGCAATAGGGTACATTTAAAAAGCCAAGTTGTTTATTGAAAGACCAATAAAATGGACAAACCTTTATCAAGATTAATTTTAAAATGTGAATGATGATAAGTTTCGGAGACTCAAATTGTTAAAATCAAGAATGAAATAAGAAGTATTATTACTTAACCTTATAAAAAGGATTAAAATGAAATACCATAAACAATTGTATTTCATCAAATTACATAACCAGAATAAAAGTCTAGAAATACATAAATGATCACGAATGAGTCGAGAAGAAATAAAAAATCTGAATAGACTGAAAACAAATATATTTACTTAGTAATACATTTTAAAACTTGCCAGAAAGAAATGATCAGGTGCAGATGGCTTAACTGATTAATTCACCCAAATGGTCATGGAATAATTCATACCAATTCTTCACAAAAATCTTCTAAAACTAGAAGAGGAAGGAACACTTCTCAACTTATTCTATGAAGTCAGTATTACTGTGACACCTTGCAAACACAACTACCTTTCAATCTCTTGTGAAAATGCACACAAAATCCTCAACAAAACAATAGCAAGTCAAATCTAGTACTGTGTCAAATGATTATAAATTGTGACCTAAGTAAGATTTATGCCAGGAATGCCAAGTTGTTTCAATATGAAAAGTTAATGAATGTAATACATCATATTAATAGAATAAAGGAAAAATAATAACCCCAGTTAATGCCAAATAAAATCCTTAGAATGCAGTATACTTTCATGATATAACTGTCAACAAACTAAGAAAAAAGGGGAACTTTCTAAACTTTGACAAAAGAAATCTACGAAAAAAAAAACAACAGCAACAACACATAGATAACATTATACATGATGGTGAGATGCTGAGTGTTTTCTTCCTAGATTCATGATTAAGACAAAGATGTCAGTTCTGTCCATTTATACTGAATATTTATTATACTAGCAATTTTAGCCTAGGAAACTAGTCAAGAATTAAAAAGACATCAAGATTGAAGAGGAAGAGGTAAAATTCTCTCTTTGCAGATGATCTGATCATGTATATATAAATTCTAAAGAAAACACAAACATTACTAGAGCTCATAAAGCTAGTAAGGCTGCAAGATAGAATATAAATTTATTTTTGTTTTGTTTTTTGTGACAAGGTCTTGCTCTGTCAACCAGGCTGGAGGGTAGTGATACTGGATTGTGGCTCACTGCAGCCTTGAACTCCTGGCCTCAATCAATCCTCCCAGCTTGGCCTCCCAAAGTTGTGAGTTTACAGGCATGGGCTACGATGCCTTACCTTGAATTTTTAAAAAAGTGTTGTATTTCTATATCCTATCCATAAACAATCCAAAAACGAAATTAGAAAACAATTCCATTTACAATAGCATACAAAACAATACTTAAGAATAAATTTAACAAACATAATTAGTAAATGGAAAGACATCCCATGTTCATAGATCAAAAGCTTTAAAATTAAGATGACAATACTTTCCAAACTGAACAGAATTGAGAGATTCAAGAAGCAAATTTCTACATTTACCCTCAATTGATTTTTGATAACTATCTATACAATTCAACAGAGAAAAGCATAATCTTTTGAAAAAGTGATGTTGGAACAACTGTAGCTCTATGAGTAAAATAATAAAATTGAACCCCTACTTCAAACAATATATGAAAATGAAATCAAAATGGATCATTGACCTAAAGTTAAGAGTTACAATTGTAAAGCTCTTGGAAGGAATCACAGAAGTAAAACTTGTCATTGGCTTAGACAATTTTGTCTTAGATGTAATAGCAAAATAACATGTGGCAAGACAAAAAAGAGATAAATTGAGTTTCATCAAAATAAAAAAAAAATGCTGCAAAAAGACACCATCAATAAAGTGAAGAGACAACCTGTGGAATAGAAGGAAATATCTGCAAATTATATATCAGATAAAATGTTACAGTCACGCCAATGCACCTCAATGTAGCAGTCTCTCATTGTGATGTATCACCTGGAGTTCTTTATGTCTCCACCAAGAGAATTAAGGAATGTGGACACAAAGGGTGAGGTTGGAGCAAAAGTTTAATAAGCCAAAGAAGAAAGCTCTCTGCTGCAGAAAGGGGGCCCGAAAGAGGGTTGCCAGTTTTACAGTTGAATACAAAGGCTTATAGAAGAATCTGTTTAGGGCTGGGCGTCTCATTTGTATAAGGTGCAAATTTCTGAGCTCCACCCCATCCTCCTAATGCACATGCAGGCCCTTAGCTTAAGTTACTCCATAGTGCTTTGTTCCCCTTACAGTGCATGTGTCAGGGAACAGAATTTTCCATTGCAAGCATGTCTGGGCAAGTCACCTGCATTGCCTTTCTTATCTGTGTGGCTATGGGCATAGTTAGGCAAGCCCCCTATGTGAGTTTCCTTATCTGTGCCTGCTGCTTGATTTTTTAGGCTATTCTTTTGTTTGAAAGAATTCAATTGAGGACCCAATCACCGTAAGTGCCTGATCAACTGGTTGCCTCCTTTCTTCTCTATCAAAAAGACTTGTATCCAGAATATACAAAAAAACACAACATAACAATAAAAAGACAAACAACCTAATTTTAAAAATGGGCCAAGCAGTTGAATAGACATTTACCTAAAGAATACATACGAATGTATTATAGCAAGTATATATATGAACAAATTCTCTTAGTAGTCATTAAACTACCTTAATATTATTTTCACTCTTTAATATTTAATTATTGAATATAGACTTCTAAACTGATCATTACTTTATGCAACTATTTCAAATATATTATTCTGATAACTTCTAGCTTCTGTATTTCAAGATACTCTCATTACGCTTGTTCTCCTTTAAGTGGCCTATATTCTCTTTCTAGGACTCTAATCTTTTTCATTATGCTTGCTGTTATGCAGCATTACTAGATGCATCCAGGGATGAATTTAGTTTTATTTATCTTTTCCAGGATACAGTGTGCTTTATTCTATCTTAAAATGTACTATTTTCTCATTTCAAAACAATTTTCAGGTTTTTTTTTTTAATATACTTTTTTCAGTATCTTCTCTTTGGAAGTTTTAGTTTTGTGAAAGAAAAAACTAACCCTGATTTCTAACTCTCGTAAACAAAACATTAAATTCTAAGGCCTTTCCTCTTGGCTAAGGGCATTCCAGAGTTAACCTGAAAATCTAGTTCAGTCCATGATGGAAGAGGGGGTTGGACATTCTTCATTATACATTATCATCAACACAGCATTAACTTCAACACAGACTTTAAGTCTGATAAGAAACATTTACAATCTATTCTGTCTGAAGTCTGCTACTTGGAGGCTTCATCTGCATGATAAAACCTTGGTCTCCACAACCCCTTATTGTTACCCAGACACTCCTTTCTACTAATAATAACTCTTTCAACCAATTATCAATCAGAAAATTTCTAGTTCTACCTATGACTTGGAAGCCCCCACTTGGAGTTGTCCTGCCCTTCCAGATTGAACCAATGTGAATCTTACAGGTATTGATTGACGTATTATGTCTCCCTAAAATGTATAAAAGCGAGTTGTGCCCCACCCACCTTGGGTACATGTCATCAGGACCTCCTGAGGCTGTGTCATGGATGCTTCCTTACCCATGGCAAAATAAACTTTCTAAATTGATTGAGACTTGTCGCAGATACTTTTTGGTTCACAAATTGGTAACCACAGAGGGATTCTGAGTGGAGGTTCTGAGATTTGGCAAATCTCCTATCAGTGCTTAGCATCAGCTTGAGCCATCCTTGCGGCTAAAACCAATAGGACAATTTGCTGAGGCCTAAGGTTCCCCTCCCTCCAGAGAATCCCTAATCTCCCAAAATTTGGTTGAGATCCAATGTTTATTTTGCTGTATGATTCTTTTTCTGGAGTTTTATTTGCTTCCAACAAAAAGGGCAAATTTTCCTGCTTCCCATGATGATGGACAGGTAAATCCTTTTGGAGTTTCAGCTCACTTCCAACAGGGAAGGCGTGTTTCAGTTTTTTCCTGCTTCTAGGATGGTAGAGAGCAGTCTTCAGCTGGGACCCCAATCCTAGGTAAGTAGCTGAATTGGGGCTTTTTTGGTCTTGGAAATTCTCCTAAATGACTAAAGGTTGAAACTGACAACCAGCTGGTCTTAATTTCTCCTTACCTTTAGTGCAGTCAGTAATTATATTGTTGGGGTTCTTTTTGTTGTTCTGGTCTTTCTCTCATCAAATTTGACCAACTGTACTTGACTTGGTCAAGTCCAAATGTGAATTCCAATTTATGGGGGAACAAGACCTTTGAATTGGCAATATTCCTTGCGGCTGCAAAACAAAACAAAATGAAACAAAAACCAAACAAACAAATAAACAAAAAACCATGTACTTGGTTTTGGTTTCTGTGTTTGCGTCCTGTCCTAAAAAAAAATTGTTCTTTTGTTTACATTTATTTCACTCTATTCTTCCTTCCCTCTTCACTGTGTTTGGTACCAAGAAAAATCTGGAGAAGGCTTCTAATGCCTCCAACCCCAAACCGAAGGCACCACTCATTCCTTTTGGGGATGTTCTCCTTTTTTATGGTGTTTCAAGAGTAATGGCATGAAAGCTTTGGTTTCCTGCACTGCATTACCTGACCTCTTTGGCTTTTCAGGGGACCAGAGATTACCGTGTACCATGAGAGGATTTGACTTTGGTGTGTGTTATGACAGATGAGAGAGCTACAAAGTTAGGGGTGACTGAAGACAGTTTGCAGGAAGTGGTCTTATCTATTTTTTTTCCTCCTAGGAAGTTGTTTTGATCCTAATTCTACTTTGGAGGTGCATTTTAGAGTCTTCTCTGTTGCTCTTTCTTCCAAAATTAATCTCAGTTGGCTTGCCTGCACATTTGTGTGAGGAACTGAACTGTCATTGCCATAGTTAAATGAGACACTGAGTTTCCTCAGCTCTGAAGAGTACGGGCATTTCACTCCCCCCAGCGAAAAGGTGCCCCCGGGAGACTGGGAACCAAGTGGGAATGTTTGGGGGCTGACCCCCTGTGACGTGCAGTGGCCCTACAGGGAACCCCCAACAAAATTAGTTTAAAAGGCTCATCAAGGAAGCACGTACAGGATCTTGGTCCCTCTGTGCTTTGAGCCCCCCAGAGGTGCTAGACCCCAGAGAGAGAAACTGAGGCATGTAACAGGGCAGAAATGACTTGGTGGTGACATATTGTGGAATCCTGCCCACAATCAGCACATTTCAATCCACCACACAAAATTCTAGGCCTCAACCCTGTTCCTCCTTTTAAGAAAAAAATGTGGGAAATGAATCATGTAAGAATGAGGAACAAAAAGGAGAACGGTCCCTCTCAGCCACTCTGGTTTTATGGTGCCTCTACCTGCAAGCGGTTATGTAAATGGAAGGGCATGCCAGGTTTCCTAGCACTCCAGCTGGTCACATGTTAAGTCTGCTCTTGTGCACATTTTAAACTGAGGGGCAAATTACACCAAGGAACATTCAGAGCCCAAAGGTCGACCTGCAACTATGATGCTCCTAAATTCTCTTTCTGCTTTCTTTTTTGCCTGCTTTAAGTCAGCTGTTACTTTTCTACTGAGCTAAAATCCACTATTTACATCTAACCATTTAGTTTTGCAAACCAGTGAGTTTTATATTAATATTTCATGGCTAGAGTTCTGAAAAATATCTAAAGGATCTTTGTTTGTGAGTGTGAGTGTGTGTGTGTACCTACACATATTTTGTTATGTTTTTGGCCACATGGTACTAAATTGAGTTAAACTTAAAATTAACTCAATAAATTTTATAGAGTTATTAAATTAAATAATAAGCTTTTCAAATTCACATGACTTAAGTAAAATCTTTAATAAATAAGCTGGCTTTAAAATTATTGATAAAGTAATACCAGAAATGTCTTAAGAATTGTCAGCATACCTTTGTGTTTGTATTCATTGATCAAATGACTTCATACTTATCCCTGGCAAATACTATAAGGTATCAAACTTTGATATAAGGGTTAGAAAACTGTAAATCCAGCCAAAACCAGAATAATCTTTGCTTGTGTAATTTTTAATAAATAAGATATTAGTAGTGTTAGTTTAATGAAAACAGCTAAATCTTGAATTATTGGTAAAATAAACATATACTTAACCTTAAGGTTCTTACTTGGGTAATAACCTGAAATTCACAGGCTATAAAAATGTTTCATAGGAAAAGTAACTTTGATCACTATCACAGTTTTCATAAATAATGTAGGTAAACTATTAAAATAAAATAATCAGATATATGTGATGGAATAGATACTTATAAACAAACTTGTCATAATTTAGAATCTAAAGTTAAATTAAATAAGATATTTTATTAAATATTTGGGTATTTTCCAATTAAATTATATTGTTGGAAAACATTCTTTCTAATAAATATGTTCTTATTGAGAGGTAAATAACTTTTGTCTAATTCAAAGCTTAAAGGTTATGTATAAAATAATGTAAAAGGAACTAGGAAACAAGAGAGATATAAACAATGTTACAGAGATAAAGCGATATTTTTGGTAAGAAAGCTTAAAGAAAAGTAACTTTATATGAGAAAGAGTCTTGTATAATGAATTTTTGTCCTAAAATATAATGACTGGGTTGTTTAAAAAAGAGGAATATTTAGGACAAGTGAGAAAGTCCACGCATGGTGGGAATAGTGTAAGTCATAATAAGGTTAGTAAAAAAGGAATTTATGGCCGGGTGTGGTGGCTCACGCTTGTAATCCCAGCACTTTGGGAGGCCGAGGCAGGCGGATCATGAGGTCAGGAGATCGAGACCATGGTGAAACCCCATCTCTACTAAAAATACAAAAAAATTAGCCGGGCGTGGTGGCGGGCGCCTGTAGTCCCAGCTACTCGGAGAGGCTGAGGCAGGAGAATGGCGTGAACCCGGGAGGCAGAGCTTGCAGTGAGCCGAGATCGCGCCACTGCACTCCAGCCTGGGTGACATAGCGAGACTCCGTCTCAAAAAAAAAAAAAAAAAAGGAATTTATATAAATGTTATGTAATTAATTGGTTATAATTAATGGAAATTATAATAGTTTTCCTAAAAGTTGAACTTTGATATTAAAACACAGTCATACAAAAATAAGGCATTGGTAAAAAAGAGATTTTATTAAAGATATTGAGTTGAATATCTTATTGGGTATGCAAGAAGTTTTTAATTTTAAAATTCTATTATCTGTTTTTTTTTGAAATTATTCATATTGATATCGCAGAAGCTGTACCCTGCTGCTTCAGTTCCTTGTCTCTTTTGAGAAGGCCTGGGATGGTAACTCTGTCCTTTAATTTTTGTTGTAACTTTTAAAAATTAATAGTCTAAAGTAAGGGAGATAATATTTGAAAATAGGCAAATGAAAAATCTTTTGAATCTGTTTTTGTCTGATGTTTGTTGTATCTGTATATTTATGTGTGTCATGTGGAAATGATATTTTAGGATTAAACTGTATGAAAGAGCTATAATCAATTGACTTAAAGAAAAATAAGGGCTTATCAGACTCATGGAAGCTAGCTCAGGTCTCTTTTAACTCACATGACTTCGGTAATCTTCAGTAAGATTAATTTGGTAAATTTAATCTCAAAATTCTCTCCAATAGTTTAAAATCTTAAAGTCATGTTATGTTAAATTAAAACCTCATTTTTAACCAGGCATGATGGCTCACACCTGTAAATCCCAGCACTTTGGGAGGTTGAGGAGTGTGGATCACCTGAGGTCAGGAGTTTGAGACTTTGACTGATGAATATGGTGAAACCCCGTCTCTACTAAAAAAAAACACAAAAATTAGCCAGGCCTGGTGGTAGGTGCCTATAGTCCCAACTGCTCAGGAGGCTGAGACAGGAGAATCACTTGAACTCGGGAGGTGGAGGTTACAGTGAGCCAAGATCTCACCACGGCACTCCAGCCTGGGTGACAGAGTGAGACTCCGTCTAAAAAAAAAAAAAAAAAAAAAGTCAAAACAAATAAAAAAAAAAAAAAAAAACTCTTTTTTTCCCACTGGGAATTTTGGTCACCAAGAAGTGAAATAGTAGCAGCATAAAAAGTATTTTTGGTGACGTTTATAAAACACAAGGATGTGGATTTTGCTAAAGGAAATGTAATATTTTTCTAGTTAAGAAACTAAGAATTTCTTTACAATAAAGGAGAAATTGTACAGATAAAGCTAAATGGATAAAAGAAAAATTAAGCCAGGTCTACAAAAGTTACCTCTGAGACATGACGTGGTTAGCAAGAAGACATGCAATGTGAGGGGACGGGCAAAACCAAGTAACTGTCAAAACAAAAGGTATAATATAAAGGAATTGTTTCATTTTGTAGATTGGTAAAATCAGCTTCTTGAGAAATCTTCACTACAATGAATTGTAAAAATAACTACTTTAAGGACAAAATCCTTAATTTTAAATGCTAGAGACTGAAAGAGCTTATTTGGGTTGATGCAGGGCCCACAGCTTGCTACTGAACAATCGCTGAAGAGTATATATGATCCAAATGCACAGGAGGTTATTTCTGAGAGAACAAGCAACCTGATGGACTGGATAAATGCCACTGTAAGGTCTGTTTGCCCTGAAAGGGGAGTGCCTGACTCTTTCTATAAAATATAAGTGAAACACTTGAGATGAAACAGTTGATATGCTTCACATGCAAGCCACGTGGAACTGACTATATGATGGCCAGGATATTCTCCCATCGAATATGCTTATTACCCAGATCATGGTAAATTTGGGTGTTGGGGGGCCCTTTTACATGGGCACCCCTCCTGCAGAATCATACGACTGTTTGAGAAGCCTTATCAAATTTCCTGTTCCTGATGGGTCTTACAGATGCTTAATCAAATATTGGAGTAATTAAGAAAACAAGGCGGAGGGGAAATGGGAGGAAAAGGGGAGTCAAAGGACTTGCCCCAGAAGGGTGATGGAAACTTTTGGATGGTTGTTCACTATTTGCCCCAGATTTGGAAAATTAAAAAAAAAAATCAAAAGGCAAAGGTTAGCATGAGATAGGTTATGTTGCCTGGGGCAATGTAGAGGCAAGTAAGATAAAGATTCACCAAAGGGTCTGAGTCTCTTGGCCCGTCCCCTGCTGGGGGACCTTGATGTAGGACCTTGCTACCTGGGAAATGCAAGAATGAGAATATTCATAAGCAGAGGCCTTCTTTTTTCCCCCAGGAATGACTCCAACTATGTGAATAGCTGCTAGATTCTACAGTGCCTTATAGACAACTCTCATCTAACAAGAGCTGTTTGGCTTGTGGATAGCAGTTCCAAAGTGAACAAACGGCATCCTGTTTGAAAGCCACCGCTCTGGTTAAAGAAGATTCAAGCAAATCTTTTTCCTATGAGTTATTCATAGTTTAGAGCAATTGGATAAAGTATATTTTTGTAAGCAAATTTACTTTTCTCTCTGAGTTCTCCAAAATTTGGAGACTGTTCATGAGTATTCTGATTTTATGACAATATAGTTATTTGCCTAAGTTTAGTAGGAGTCTTTTCTTTTACAACAGGACAAATGGAGACACAGCTTATTTTAGCAAGGCTTTGACTATAATAACGAATTCTTAGGTAAAGTTTCAGCGAAGTCAAATTAATAGCAGCCTATAAGGCCAATCAATTCTTGCTGCACTTTATGTGAATAATCACGACAAGTATATAATAAGCCTAAAACATTTCATACATAATTTTTCTTTAATAGAAAAGGAGGGCTAGATAGAAATTGTTTCAAAGGAAAAGCTTAACACTTGTTACTAAATTTCAGCCCTGACTTTTGTTTCTGAGTGCAGACTGAATCATTAATTATTTCTTGGCTACAATAGTCTTCTAAAGAGTACTAGATTATCATTTTTTCTCCATATTCGTAGTTGGTGCCCTAATGGAATAGGTTCCTTTTTCTGTTCTGTCACACAAATACTCTTTAGCAAGTCAACTAAAAACTTTGACGCCGTGGGAATAGCGATAATTATAGTGGCAGAGGTGAAGTAAGCTCGTGTGTCTATGTCTATTCCCACTGTGAATATATGGTGAGCTCACACAATGAATCCTAGGAAGCCAATTGATATTATAGCCCAGACTATGCCCATGTACTCAAATGGTTCTTTTTTTCCAGAGTAGTATGTTATGATGTGGGAGATTATCCAGAAACCTGGTAAGATGAGGATATAGACTTCGGGGTGACCAAAAAATCAGAATAGATGTTGATATAGGATAGGGTCACCTCCTCCAGGTGGGTCATTTCCCGATGGTCCACACCTGTTGCACTAAAGTGTTAATTGAATCCAGATGCCAGGGAGAAGCAACTTCCCAGGCATGTGGAATAAGAGACACAATGGTGAAATATGACCTTCTGAGGCCACACCACTGAAAAAGGGAAGAAAGCCTCAGACGGACATGCATGCCACTTCCTAAACACACTGCACATGCTCACCTCCCAAGAGTAAGGAGGGAACTGCAAATGTGGGCAGCCCATCCTAAGGGAAGAATCATGGGAAAGGGGCCACCCTCTAAAGTCCTAGGATCAGGGCTAACCACTGCACATGTTCTTCGTCACCTGCTTGGGTCTATTCCAAGCATGCTTTCTTTTCTTTCCTGTTCTAAAGACTTTTTAAATAAACTCCCACTCCTGCTCTGAAACTTGCCTTGCTCTCTTTTTCTGTGTTATGCCCTTGAGTTGAATTTTTTCTTCTAAGGAGGCAAGAATTGAGGTTGCTGCAGCCCCCACGGATTCATTGCTAGTAACTCGGATACGTTCCACCGGTAATACTTCCTGTAGAATTAAAATAAAATAATTACTGATAAGATAAAGATACCTCATGACAAACCCTCCTGAGTATAATACTCCCCATTATGAGTTGTGCGGATAAATACATATTAAAATTTTTTTTTCCAGAACAATGCTTACGTTTTGTATAGCTAATTGCTATGAGGCTATAACTAAAACCAAGATTGCAGTAGTTCAGTGCATAGAAGTTAAAGACAAATCAATTTTGTAACCTCACCTTTGGCTTTTTCTTTGTTGACTTTTTGCTTAAAAACATATTTTTTAAGAGGTCGTAAATGCTTGCTCACATCCATTCCTATCTGGCCCAGTACATTTAGTTGGCAATAAGTCTTTTGACTCTAAGTTCATCCGCCATAGGGAATTCCATTAAGAGCCAGGATGGACCCAGGGCAGGCAACCATGCTACCCCAGCAACACTACGGGACAAGAAAAAAATTTGGTGGCCATTGACATTGCCTCTGGCAAATTTTGGCCAGAAAAGGGAGAATGTAATCCAAAAATAAGATTCTGAAGCCCCCCAACCATCTGAATGAACCTCTTTTCTTGGCCAAGGGCATTTCAGAGGTTACTTGAAAATCTAGTTCAGGCCATGATGGAGCTAACATCATGTTAGTCCCAAGATGGCATCCAATCAAGGGTTGGACATGCCTCATTATACCACCCCAGCATTTACATTAACACAGACCTTAAGTCTGATAAGGAACATTTGTAATCTCTTCTCTCTGAAGCCTGGCTCCTGGAGGCTTCACCTGCATGATAAAACCTTGGTCTCCACAACCCCTAATTGTTACCCAGACATTCCTTTCTACTGACAACTCTTTAAACCAGCTGCCATTCAGAATATGTTTAAATCTACCTATGACTTGGAAGCCCCCACTTTGAGTTGTCCTGCCCTTCTAGATTGAACCAATGTAAACCTTAATGTATTGACTGATGTCTTATGTCTCCCTAAAATGTATAAAAGCAAACTGTGTCCCGTCCACCTTGGGCATATGTCATTAGGACCTCCTGAGGCTGTGTCATGGGCATGTCCTTAACTTTGGCAAAATAAACTTTCTAAATTGATTGAGACTTGTCTCAGATACTTTTTGGTTCACACTCTCTAACAGGCATGGATCATGCGGTTTGAATTACTAATCTATGTGGTCATGGCAATCCCAGCCACTGAGCTATTTCTGTTTTTTTAATAACTCTGAGAAGTGTAGATCCCTCTCTGACTAGTTTTCCTCTTGCCTTATGATATATTTTCTCATTATCTGACACTGGAAATTTGCTTTATTTGGCTGACATTTATGTGTGTGTGTAAAGAGTAATTTCCACATGACCTTTATCTATCACATGGATTTCCAATTGTTTTTCCCATCTGATTGCTTCCACTCATCTTTCAATACTCCATCATCGCTTGATTTCAGGAGGATGAGGATGGCCATCTCTGGCCATGTGCTTGACATAGGCTGTG
Organism: Hylobates moloch; assembly: GCF_009828535.3. Classification (NCBI taxonomy): domain Eukaryota; kingdom Metazoa; phylum Chordata; class Mammalia; order Primates; family Hylobatidae; genus Hylobates; species Hylobates moloch. The sequence continues at coordinate 115,288,639 of NW_026652276.1, forward strand.
CTTTTGAGCCCCTCCTCTTGTTCCCATGGGTCATTGTGTGTACTTCTAGTAGTCCACTATATCAACATTACAATTTATTATTTTAGCTTGTCTGCACTACCAAATTGCATTTTGTCTGGAATTAAAAAAGAAATATCTGCTATCATTTCAAACATTGCATTTTCTTTATTACATACGTGAAACTCAGGTTTATATATATTTTAAATTCCTAACATAACTAATGATAAATTGCTTGCAAGTAATATCCTATCTTGAGAAAAATTAAGATGTTGACGTTATAATGTCGTATCTCCACAATAATCTTTGTTTTCCTCTAGGCACTCAATCTCTCAGGGATGCAGGTAAAAGACCCTTCATGAAGGACAGCCTCAACTTCCAGATCAATTTAACTTCAAAGCCTCTGACATTGGTTATTTCTCAAGAGCTGTGATTTTTTTCTCTATTGCAGCCATAGTTGGTCTAAAGGTAATAATTTCCTGGGCAGGAATCCAATTCTGTAACCACCTCTGTCAGCATGCCGATTTTGTATTCTACCTCCAAGACTTGGTAAGGATTCATCAACATAAGCTCAGATAGTTCTACCATAATACTTATATGTGCTCTTAAGCTAAAGCATCAGAAACAAAATTAACAATTAAAAACCTACAGTAATTTGCTGAGATAAGCATTTTAAAACTTACTGACACAAATAATTATTTGTGTATATCATACAGCTTTGCCTCTTATTTTGCCTGTCAAAATCTCTTCATGGAGAATCATACTTCTCTTTTCTTTGCTAGTGAATAGTATTATTCATTTCATTTCCCTCTCTATGCAGAGCACTGCCCTTACTTTTGTGGTCATTAGTAAAGATAAATAAAGCATACTAAGAGATGATTTGAAGGAATTTCCAAGAGGTGGTACATTTGAATACAAATACCTAAGCTAAGGAAGTGAAAAAAGGATAAGATGGTAGAGAAAAATAAAGACAAAGATCACAGAAAAGGATGATCATTGATTAAACCTGACTTGGGGCCCATAAAGACTGCCAGTGATTAGAGTCTACAAAATCACATACACATGTGGCCACATACAACATGAACTCAATAATTGCATCAATAATATTTAGAAATATTCATTTCCAAAGATGTAAATGTTTTTGTTTCTGTTGAACACATTGTAGCAGAGGACTTCGTGGGAAGTCTAAACAAAGAGACATGGGTGACCTCAAGGAAGCATTTGGATAAGTGGAATGAGATTCGGTTTTCCTTCATGTTTACCTTACTTATTTATACACTTAAAGGTTATGCCCTTTTGCTATTTGCAGGACAAAAATCAACACAAATACAAGGCACACTAGTGGTGTTAAACTGGGCATTATTTATGCCACAATTAAAAGAAAATTAAGTGATCTGAAAACTGAGTGTTATAGTTTTAGTCATTTATGGGCAAAACTTTAAGATTTGCGTAAAATTTTTAAATGAGTATGACATAATAATATGTCCCTCTTTTTCTTGCCAAGAGATTATGGGTGATACACACTGTGAGCATATCCGCATATGCCAAACACAGTAATTCAGAATTTTAGTTTGTAGTGAAGGTTAAAGTAAAATAGATCTCTTTTGATGAGATGTACTACACACCCTGCATCTTTTGTCTGGGACAATTTTTTACTCTTATGAGCTATATTTGGATTTTGGGGCTGCTCATAAAACAAAATAAAGAAAATGACTATTTTAAACCAGTTTCGTAGAGTGACCATTAACAATTTATCAAATATACAGCAAGGCAATTTAAATTTTATTTCCAATTTCAAGTTGTTAATTTGAAGATAAAGCATACTAGAATGTAAAAATTGAAAAAAAATTCACAAATTACTTTTCATGATCCAAGTGTTCTTCTCATATATAGTTGACGTTATGATTCGTGAATTTCTCTCAAATATTAGTGATGCAATTATTGAGTTCACATTGTGTGTGGCCACAAGTGTATGTGATTTTGTGGACTCTCATCACTTGTAGTCTTTGTGGGCCCCAAGCCAGGTTTAATCAACAATCATCATTTGAGAGAAAATCATTTATTGTGGGTCTGGAGGTACAAATTGTTTATAATATGGGAGTTCCCCACATCTAGTTATACATGCAATGCGTATTTCTCATGTCTTAATATTTCTTATACTTGGAGCTGGTAACTTGACTATAAGTATGTGCAGATTGAATGAGCATATATGTATAACTTTTCTTCCATCTAAAATCCCTTTTGAATTGCAAACACTGAAAAGCCTCAAAGTCTTCCTGAGTAGAGGACGTGGAGCTAGAGTCGACCAAGATCAAGTTGGCTAGGGTCAATGAGACAAAGAGTACTAGAGGGGAGAGGACTGCATGGAGGGAACCCCTCAAGTACTCAACTAAGTACTGATCAATGTGGGAGAAAACTATCCCCTAGACTGGAGAAACACCCAACTGAAAAGATAAGCAGGAAGATCATCTGAAGTTCACACAGGGGTTAAATAGTGGGCCTAAACAGTATAACTGGCAACAAGGAGAAATCTGTGTAAGTAAAAGGAAAACACATCAGAGGTATTAATACTTACCAATCAAGTCTTTCATTTGTTAGTGTTAACAGATGTCCAAAAATTACAACTACTAAAAAAAATAGCATGAATGGTAAACAGAAAAGATTAAACACACATAACAAAAAAGGAAATTAAAATCAGTAGAATTAATATTTAGAGAGAGAGTGAATAGAAGAAATATCACATCTAAAAAACAAGAACAAGCTGTTATACTCAAGAAATAACCGTCAATCTGGAAAATATGTATGACTGGTTAAAAAAATCAGTAAAATAGCTAAATAACACCAGCTATATGTCTGAAGACTGTTAATGCAGATCAAGCATGGTGTGGGGAAATCATATAAATAATAATTGAAGGGGCTTATTGATTTATATGTGCCAAATTCTTCTGTTAAAAGACAATGAGAGAATTCTGGTATAGTGACAGTGTCATAAAACTGTGACTTTCCACCTTTTTCCTAGAAAACATTTAAAAGCAGTGAAGATGATGTAAAATAAAAACACAGATTCAACTAGTGCTGAAACTAGGAAACATTTAAAATTCCAAACTCTAAATGCACAAAACTGCCAAAAGCCAGTGGAAATTGAAAAAGAAGTTCTGTAAAAGCAATCAGGAGAAGATATTGTGGCTGATGATTCTTGGAGGGCAGGTATATACCTGAGATGCAACATCAAAATTATCATTTACAGTAACAAAGTGGGGTCCAACAGCTGGCAGCAGAAGTTTCCTTGGACTCAGTTTGATTCCAAAGAGCAGAAGAAGGGGAGCTACAGGACACATAGACAAAGCAGATATGCAAAAGCTTGTCTTTTGATGAGGCCACAAGGAAGGAATGAGGATTCACACTGAAAACCTCTTCAGCTCCAAATATACCCCTATACTCACTGTTTCTTCCACATTAACCAAGTCTCAGTCATGTGAAAATCTAGCTTATATTTTGCTACTATAAACTCTTAGAACGCAGCTGTCCAGCGTGGGCATCCTCACTACTGTTATCAGGAGCTAGCCAGTCCACCTCTTGCTTTTTAACCTGTGAGACTGACAGGAGTCCACTGTATGTGCTTTTTGCCCCTATCTCAAGCTGCACAGGAAAAGTTTCACAGTAATCCCTTAGATTGATCTCAGTGAAGCCTCTCTCCTTGACTTGAGATAGTAAGAAATATCTTCATTAGTCCTAATTATTTTTTGACTGGGGGGAGTGGGATTTGCAAGACACCAACAAATCAGTACAGAGTAATCTTCCTTATAGAGTAGTCTTCCTGCAATCATTCTGCCTCTAACACCCACAATTTTAATTTAGCAATAAAGAGTTTTTGAAATAATCAATAGATAGGATACTTGTATTTCTGGTAAATATAAGGAAAAGAACAAAAGTAGGACGATGCTGTCTATTAAAGAAGATTAGTGAGTTTATGTGCTCTCTTGTTCTCCTTGTCTGCCATTAACTCTTACATTAGTTGCTCTTTATAATTTTTAAAATCTTTGCCCTTTTAATGGAACCTCTATACCTTCCCCTCTAAGTATGTCATTACACCAAATGCTGTCAGATCCGATTTTCTCATTTGGCGTTTGAGTTCCTTGTTTATTAGAACTGCTGCTAAAACAGCAACAGAAAAGTAAACATGAAAGGAAATTTTAACATAAATCCCCTGCAAATGTGCAACGTTAAACTCTTTATCCAGAAACAGAGTAGGTCATTAGGAAAACACAAATGTCTTGGTGGCAACACAGATGTGATGGGCAGTATAGTTGCCTTCTAGCATCCATTCAGTACCGTTGGGTAGCAGCAGCATAATTTAAATAGATTAACCCTTTCCTCCTTTCCACATCTGCAACTCACAAGGCTTGGTTTAGGCTGATCATCCCATGCACATCTAAGATTATCAGTATGCAGTCTGGACATACTGACTGTTTCAGGGTTGGTGTACACCTTAAGTTAGTCTGGAGTGAAGCTAATGGCTTTGGTGTAGGTGTTGAATAGTATAATCTTAGGAACTCCTAGTGTTCATCTTGTGGCCATTTGAGGGCACTAATCTTAAACTGATAATTTAGGAGGCAGAAGTAAGTCTTCAGTGATATCATCTACCTGATGAATCAAATTCCATATTTCTCTAAAATTTATTTTTATAGGAGTCAGAACTTAATCCCTTTAGCTTCAAATTGGTTTTCTGTTACTTCAGATTAAAAGTACCATGCCAAACTAGTTTCCCAGGTATTACAGCTAGCCTAGAGGCTGGTTGATTATAGGTCTATCTGGCAGCAATAATTATTAAAGATGAGCTGAAACCAAAACTCAGTTACTGATATTTCTGTATCTACAAGGGTGGTGTGGTTTAAAATGTAGGAAGGACACACAAACAATTGATAGTCTAATAACTATGAAATTTAAAATTGGTTCAGAGCCCAAGACCTTGGACAGTTGGAAAAAGAAAATAAATAGACAACATATGATTTTTGAAAAATAAGGTGTATGGTATTTTGTTTGAGATTACCTCCCTATTCCGGATGAGTAAATTAGAAATTTTATATAACACTCTCAAGAATCATTTAGTGGAAAAGTAGATCAAAGATTCAAATTCATGTCTATCAAGCCCAAAAGACTCTGCTCTTCTGATAATATCATTTTACCTTCTGTATAATGAGTTCCCTGAAACTGGGACTATTCAAGTTCTCATTAACAAATATATATCAAGACTGCATAGAAGTGATTCTCACATCAATTATACACCTAATGGCATTCCAGCTGTGAGACGCTATGATTCTATTTTAGTTTCTTGTGGGTTGCCAGGCAGGTATCGAAGGTAGTTTCAGTACTGTCCCCTGAAATAGCCTTTTATCATATATTTAATGATTCCTGACATAATGTATTTTACCAGAATAGAAGAAAAAGATCAGATGTAGAATGATATGATATATTAAGGAAGACTGGTGAGTTTGTGGACTTTTTTGTTCTTCTTGCCTGTCATTACTTCCTACAGAAGTTGCTTTTCATGAGTTTTTTTCTCTTTGCCTTTCTTTGGATCCTCTATACCTTCTCCTATAAATATGTCATTACACCAGATGTTGTCAAATCTGATTTTCTTATTTGGTATTTGAGTTCCTTGTTTATTAGAACTGCTGCCAACACAGCAAAATTCAGAGTAATCTTTCAGGTTTGAATTGCTCATATGCAATTTGGACAGCATGTGGATTATGCTTAGTGTAGACTGTGACATGAATTCAGTTTCTTTGAAGTTAATTGTCAGCTCTTACAGCTATAGTGACTGCAGAATAGTCAGCAAAATGCTGCAATCACCACCATTAAGAAATTTTGAATGACTGCCTTTAGATGCTGCATAAAGCTTATTGATGTGGGGGAAAAAGATCATTTTGGAATACTGAACATTTATCGTGGTACTATTGCCAAGTTTCTAATTATATCTTAAGGCATGCCTTTGTGAAAGAAACTCCACAGAACTGAATCTACTGTCAAATTCCACTGATATTGGTAACAAGAAATGACAGAGCAGCATCAAGGCTAACATGCCTACCGTCCATTGGCATTACTAATAATTCAATAAACTTTATTATTAAGTAACTTACATATAAACGACTAAAGGGAGAGCAGATAAATTCTGACATACAATAACTGAGTAGGGAGGAAACTGTCAGCCCCAAGAGAAAAGCCCTGTCCATTATATAATGATAACAATGTCTACAGTTATTACAGTGAATAGACAGGCTGAGCTGAAGACACAGCTCCTGTCAGATCTACAGGAGCTACTCAGAAAATACAGCAGTAATTTTGAGGCCAAGTACTAGCAACAGAACTAGATGACAATACTACAAGCTTCTCAAGTAACAACACTTTTATGAAATGTCAACTCATAGAGAACTCATTGCACTTTCTTAACTTCTAAATGCCATTTCTCTAAGAAATTTTGTTTGCATGCATGTCATTTGATATATGATTGCCTTGTGTCCAGTGATTTGGTCATCACCTGATACCTCACCTTAAGCAATTCATCCTAAACCAGTGATTGATATTTGTCTGTAATTCTCATCTCGTCTATACTTACAAATTTTTATATTTTGACCATATGACTCAAGTGTATATGATAATGAGCTGATGAACTTTTGTGTCTATATGTAAATTCCATTTCATAATGGCAGTGTTCCATTTTCAATGTTTATTCAGAGCTTAACAGTGCCACGTTATCGCATTAAATCTTTCACCCTACTTGTGAATTAGACATTATATTCCTTGTTGTTGGATGAGAAAGCTGACAATTGAGTTAACAACTCAAGTAAGGATAAACTACTAATAAGTGGACGATCTATTAAGTGCCAAATTTCACAACCTGTCTTTTTAATATCATGCTGCCTTCCAGCAAAACGGCCTCCATTTCCTGCAGAACATGCATTCTAGATACTAATTTGTCAGTGCACAGAATTTCAAAAGAAGAGAATATATGGAATCAATTTGTCTTTGCATCATTTCTCTTCACTTTGTGAATTAGCTGATAAAATTGCAGGGTAGTTTTTAAAAAATGACTAATGCTAGTATCTTTTCCACAGACATAATAGGAAATTCTATAATCCTGTAATAAATATCTATCCTCTAATTGTATCTTTATTCCTTTAATTGTATCTTTACGACATTGCCTCATTTTAGGATATGTTAGTCTATGAAAATATTCTGCAATGTGAGGACAAGAGGAAAAGTGGCTGGGACAGAACAGCTTACTTTTAAAATTACGCTTTAAAAGGTAGAGATGAATGTAATTGCAATTAAATCCAGGCTAAAAATATGAAGAATAAATAGAAATAAAATCAGTTATACAGCAGATGACTTGAAAAGTCTCAGAATGGGAAGTAAAAAATGAAGACAATGAAACTACAGATTAAAGTTCCAGTTTAAGCCCAAGCCTCCAGTGGCAGTCCAGACTGCAAACCCTGTGCCTGCTCAGTGACTAATTTCTTGGCTTCCATTAGTTTCGTCTTCTTCTGTGTCCTTGCCACCATCCTCTAAACCTGCGTCAGACTCTCCAATTTAAAATGTGACCCAGTCGTTGCCGTGGATCATAGCATCAGTGCCAGCCCCTTGCCAGTCCTTGTTATCTTTACCCAATCACTTTTCCACTCATCACTGGACTCTCACATCACTGAAAAAGCTTTGCCACAGGCATCAATTACTTTGATGTCTCTAACTAAATATTTTAAAGTCTTATCATACTTAGCTTCTGTCTGCAATTGCCCTCATGAACCATTCAGACTTTAAAGCCTTGTCTTCCCTTAATTTTACTGGGGCCAGTCCTCCTGGAGTGCCTCCTACAGCACAGGCTGGTCTCTTTCAGTCTCTTTTGGGATTTCTCTTTTGGCCTCCATCTTAAAGTTTGGAGTTCCCGGTGCTTCTGTCATAGCCTTCTCATCTCACATGACACACGCTCTTCGAACATGTATATCTCATTCAGTGACCTCAGTTCCCAGTCATATGCCCACGATTCATTTACATAGTCAGCACAGGCTTGTTGTGAACCTGCTATGGGCCAGCCTCATCAGCACTCCTGAGTCCAGAGCTGTATGTCTACGAGGAATTTCAGCACATTATATTTCACAAATCAAGTCTTATCATCTTTTCTACCAAGTCCGCCCCTGCTGAGGCTATCCTGTTTCAAAAAATGCCTTGGCAGTTGACTGATTGCTGTAGGGGTTGTTAAATGTTGCCATTGTCTCTCATTAGCCTTCTAAAAAATCTCTCTTCACATCTAATATTTGCTCCCATGACTACTTTCTTATCTTCTAAAGGAATGCTCTTTCACAGATGAAAATCTAATTATGCAACTTACACTCTTAAAATTCTTCGATGATTTCTATGAAATTGACCTTAGGATGGAGACTCAGCTTTTCGGGGTGGCATGCAGTCATGTGAATGTGTGGACCCATTCCTCTGTTTATGCTGGTCTGATGATTTCACACTCTCATTCCTGCTCAGCCACATTGGACTATTTTATCCATTCAAGGAACCAGGCCATCCCACAGTCGAATTTTAGTATTATAACTATGCCACTTTGCATGTCTCAAGTATGTTCCCAGTATTTTCTTTGTTTTTCGTATCATAATTGGAATTCTTTTCTCTACTAGAATTTCTATTTTTACATGTATAAGATGATATATTTAAGGGACACAGTTAGTTGCAGAGAAAAAGGATACTTTCTTCAGTTATTTTGAGGCTGTTTGAGCAGAAAATGGAATTTGATATGGGCCTCAAGAATGTTAAGGGTTTTAGCAGAAATGAACTGGAGGAGAGGGCCTTAGAGAAAAGATGAAAAGCCTGGAGTGGATAATGTAAAGGAGAGAGCAGGGAGTTTGCTTTAGTCTGCATAAAAGTGATGTATGTGAGGGTGAGGTTGAAAAGATGAGGGATGGTGGCAAAGATCCTAGAATTGTGAAAGTGGGCTTGAATTCTTGATAGTTGACATAACTTTTCATTTTTCTCTTAGTAAGAAATAATTGGAATTTTTTGAAAATACTGTGCGCTTTATTTTATTTTTAACAGTTTATTGAAGTATAATTGATATACAAGAATTTCACATATTGAATATGCACAATTTGATGAATTTGTACATATGCAGGCATTCATGATACAATTTTCATGATCAAGGAGGCAGACACGTGCAAGTGCCCCATGCCTCCAAAGTTGCCTTGCATCATTTTTGAAGTGTACAGTATCATATTGTTAACTATAGGCACTATGCTGCACAGCAAGTCTCTAGAATTTATTCACCTAGCATAGCTGAACCTTGAGACTCAGTGAGCAGCTCCCCGGTTCCCCCAGCCCCCAGGCCCTGGCAACCACAGCCAGGGTTTACATTCTCTGCTTCCATGAGTTTGACTGTTATAGAGACCTCAAGTAAGTGAACTAGAATCTCTGTTGTCGATAATCGTCAGGTGAGTCTAACCAACTATGATGTGTCCCATTCATAGTTTGCACAACTTCTATATTGCAACATCTTTCCAAGAAAGAGATAAAATGTTGCATGTTTGTGTGTGCTGATACCATAAAGTATAACACAATACCCTTACTTTCATATAAAGGTTCCATTTCTCATTAGAAATTAAAGAGAGTAGACCTAGTTTTGTAGTGTTTAGCTTTAAAATCTGACTTTTACCATATCACAGCACATTGTACCATGTCATGTATCATATTATCATGCACAAACACAAAATTTCATCTCTTTCTTGGAAAGACATTGAGATAGGAAAGTTGTGCAAAGCATGAAGGTGCACCATCACAGTCAGTTAGAGGTACCTAACACTTGTCAACCCATAGAGATTCTTCTTGCCTCTCCTCAGTACCACTTGCTGTCTGTATTGATCTCCCTTTGCTACAGGATAACATTTTCTCTCCTGCCGTTCTTCTCCTTTATTACTTGTTCCCTTGCAGTAACACATGTTTCTTATTTTGTGGGACTTGTTGAATCTGCTAGATTTATGGTAGTTTGAGGTAAATGCATATACGTTGTGTCTCACCTGTACTGTGTGGGACATACAGCACTGTGCTACTTACACTATGTATTCCTGGTTCCGGATTCCCCAGGGCACCTCCACCTTCCTGCTTCTAATTCCTTTCTTATCCCCCGGGCTTCTATCTGCTCTGTTCTCAGAATTCTCACTCAACCTGATAGATATTTATCATGTGACTTTAAATACCTTCTATAGACAAATGTTTACAAAATTTTTATCTGCAGTTGGAACTCCTCTACTGAATTCCAGACTTACAAATACAAAATTAAAAATCAAATTAAAGTAATTCAGTCCTACTTGGATATGTAATAATTATGCCAAATTTAACATGTCTGAAACTGGAATCTTTATTTCCACTTTAAATTCAATAGGTTTTATATAAAATAGGTTCCTTGAAACTCATATTTTTCTGCATCTAAAAACCTCTTTATTATTTCATAGTCTTTAAACAGTTCTAAAATAATTATTTTATTTTTAAAATTTCCACAATATATGATCCTGTGTATGGGGACAGTTTCAATTATTTACTGCTGTGTAATGAACTATCTCAAGACATGGAGGCTGAAACCTGCTTTTATGATCTCCTCCAGTTGTGTGGGTTGGCCAGCCTCAGGTAGCTGGTTCTTCTGCTCCCTTTGGCATTGGCTGGAGCTGCAGTCACCCGAAGGCCTGACTTGGCTGGAAATACTCAAGATGGCCAGTCATACGGTATCCAGCTGACTCTGGCCCCTAACGAGGACTCAGCCAGATTTATCAGCTGAGGCACCTGTCCTCCACCCCATGGCATCTCTGTGTGACTTAGGCCTGTCTTACCATTGCCACTTGGTTCCTAATGGGAGCCTTCTTAGCACCATAGGCAGATGTCACAGAAGACACTTGGGACCACTTATGACTCATTGTCTGGGTCACAGAAGGTCACAGGAAGATGGAAGGGGAGTGGAAATAGGTTCCCCTTTCAACAGGAGCAGTGGCAATGAATTGCAGGTATCTTTAGTCCCCAGAGTCAGTCACTGATCACAATTATTTACATTCCTCCCACATGCAAAATACATTCACCACTTTTAAACCCTCTGAAATCTCATCCTATGTGGTATCATGCTCAGGGTTAAGGTCCAAGATTTCATCATCCGTGACATAATAAGAAATACACACATAAGCACATATACACAGGCATATATGCGTTTACATATACACGTGCGTGTGTATGTATGTATATGAATAGTTTTCTCTTCCCCTGATTCCTGACACAGAGCTCCTAAAACACTAATTGCCTGATTGATAGGAGTGATAGGAGCATCTTTTGTTACGATATTTGATCTTGGCCCCCAGTTCCTGACATAAGAGCTGCTAAGACCCTTGGAATCTCCAGAATACTAAGATTGTCTTTTTAAATGTTAATAAAATGTTAATAAAATGTTAGGGCATCTATGGCCCTAAGATAGCTTCAAGAGGGTCACAAGAAAGACCAAGGCATGATTAGAGAATTGGACGTTTCAGTCCCACCCTGAGACCTTCAGAGAGGGGCTTGAGATTGAACTAATTACTAATAGCCAATGGTTTAATCAATCCTTCCTACATAATGGAACCTCCTTAAAAGTTCCCAAATCATGGCATTTGGAGAGCTTCTGGGCTAATGAACGCATCCATCTGCTGGGAGGTGGTGCACCCAAACTCCACAGGGACAGAGGCTCCTTTGCTTGGGACCCTTCCCTACCTCCCCCTTCTGACCCTTCCCTACCTTCTTCTGACTGTTCGTCTGTGTTCCCCATAATCTCCTCTGTATTAAACTGAAATAGTAAATAAACTGTTTCCCTGAGTTCTGTAAGCCGTTGAACAAATTACTGAACCTGAGGACAGATTGTGAAAATCCCCGATTTGTAGCCAAGTAAGACAGAAGTGTGGGTAACCTGGGGACCCACTATGTGCAATTGGTGTCTGAAATAGGGGCAGCCTTGTGGGACTGGGTCCTTAGCCTGTGGAGTCTATGTTAGCTCTTGGTAGTTAGTGTCATTGTAGAACAACCAGTTGGTGTCCACAGAGAGTTGGATAATTTGTTGTTTGTTGGGAAAAACAAAATGAAACAAAACAAAGCAAAAACTCCTCCACACACACATTTGGTATCAGAAGCGTTGTGAGAAGAGAAATAGTTTTTTCCTTTTATCCTCTAAATTACGTCCAATTGCAGATGAGGTTCTTTGCATATGTGTTTTTTGCGGACACAGAGATCTATCTGCCTAAACAACCTTTCTTCCCAATGTAAAATGTGGTTCCAGGAACCAGATCACCACAACAGAAACCTCTGCTCAAAAAGGAGGTGTTATGGGCTGAATTGTGTTGCCCCCAGATTCATATATAGAGGTCCTAACCTCAGTACATCAGAACATGACTGCATTTGGAGAAAGGGCCTTCAAAGATGTGATTATATTAAACTGAAGCCCTTGGTATGGGTCCCTAGTCCAATGTCTTTTTTTTTTTTTTTTTTTTTTTGAGACGGAGTCTCGCTCTGTTACCCAGGCTGGGGTGCAGTGGCACCATCTCGGCTCACTGCAAGCTCCGCCTCCCGGGTTCACGCCATTCTCCTGCCTCAGCCTCTCCGAGTAGCTGGGACTACAGGCGCCTGCCACCTTGCCCGGCTAATTTTTTGTATTTTTAGTAGAGACGGGGTTTCACCGTGTTAGCCAGGATGGTCTCGATATCCTGACCTCGTGATCCGCCCGCCTCGGCTTCCCAAAGTGCTGGGATTACAGGCATGAGCCACTGCGCCCGGCCTTTTCTTTTTTTTTTTTTTGAGACAGAGTCTTGCTCTGTCACCCATCCTGGACTGCAACTTCTGCCTCCCGAGTTCAAGCAATTCTCGTGCCTCAGCCTCCCAAGTAGCTGGGACTACAGGCACCCGACACCATGCCCTGTTAATTTTTGTATTTTTGTATTTTTAGTAGAGACGGAGTTTCACCATGTTGGCCAGGCTGTTCTTGAACTCCTGACCTCAGGTGATCCGTCCACCTCAGCCTCCCAAAATGTTGGGATTACAGGTGTGAGCCACTGCGCCTGGCCCAGTATGTCTTTATAAGAAAAAAGAAAAACACACTAGGGCTGCACATGCAGAACGGCCACATGAGGACACAGCCAGGAGGCACCGTCTGCAAACCAGGAAGAGAGGCCTCAGAAGAAATCAAAGCTGCCAGCACCTTGACCTTGGACTTCCAGCCTCCACGCCTGTGAGTTAAGGAGAGGATGATCAACAGGTGCAAAGTTGCAGTCAGGTAGGAGGAGGGAGGAATAAGTTATGGTACGTTATTGCACAGTAGAGTGACTGTGGTTAACAATTATTTGCTGTATATTTCAAAATAGCTAGAAGACAAGATTTTGAATGTTCTCATCACAAAGAAATAATAATTGCATGAGGTGATAGATTTGTTCATTACCCTGACTTGATTATTACATGATGTATACATGTATCAAAACATCTCATTGTACCTAATAAATGCATATAATTATTACCTATAAATTAAAAAATAATAAAAGTGCATACTGAAAAAAACAGATGCTGGCAGTTGCTTTTAAGGATTTTTGTAGGAGTGGTCCTATAATTACCCAAACTCAGTTCAAGTAAGCACATTGTCTTTTTTTTTTTTTTTTTTGAGACGGAGTCTCACTCTGTCACCCAGGCTAGAGTGCAGTGGAGCAATCTCGGCTCACTGCAACCTCCACCTCCCCAGTTCAAGTGATTCTCCTGCCTCAGCCCCCAGTAGCTGGGATTACAGGGTGCCCACCACCACGTCTGGCTAATTCTTTTGTACTCGCATTGGCCCTTTAAACACTCCAGTTGGAAATCTTACTCAGATCCACAGGGTCATTTCATACATTTTCTCACTTTCATCTTACTACAAGTAATGTTTAATTATCAATTATACAGTATCTAAATTGGAATTACTTCTCATAGGCTTAAATAGTAATTTTGTGGCAAATTTCTCCCTGTCTTTCTAGCCTTCACAAACAGCCTGAGACTGATGCCTGGCCCCAAAGCCAACTTTACAATGGCAGTTTCTGTTTCAATCATATGTTGCTGAACAACCAAAGACCCCAAACTTAATTGCCTAAAACATTTAAGATCTCACAATTATGTGGGCTGACTGACAATAGGTTATTTACATTCTTTCCATGTAAAAATGCACACAGCCATTCCCAACATTCCTGGGTTCTCTTTCCGCGGGAGCAGCAGGTGCCGGTTGCAAGTGGCCGCTGGGCCACAGCACCCGGGAAGGCGCAGAGGAGGTGCAGGCTCTGCCCTGGGAGAGCTCACCTGAGGCTGCTGCCCAGGGCACTGTGATTTTCCTCCACTTGAACAAGTCATGTGGCTTAAGCTTGATATTTCATGACTGGGTTCCAAAAGGGAGCATTTTGAGAAATGAGAATGGAACTTGCCGATTTCTGCAAGGCTCTGCCTTAGGAATTACTTTGCATCACCCTCACTGCGTTTTTCCAGTCGGAACAAGACCCGGAGCCAACCTAGATTCCAGCAGAGTGAAAGTGGTCTCTACTTCTGGGTTGGAGTGGTGGTAAAACGCATCCACCAGAATCTACTTCGCTGTGTCTTGACTTACATGTGTAGTAAATAAATAATTTTTGAAACAGTGACTGAATGAAAGAGTGTGTGCTCTCATCCCAGCCAAGAACACATTTCTTTCACACTTTGTCACTTGAAAGAGCACTAATATTTCAAGGTGTATTTTAATTATCCATTCTCTGAGAAGGCTTTTTAATTCATCTATCAGATAATGGTTTTCTTTTCATTTTAATTAAATTATAATGCTCTTCAGGCTCAGCATTGTACTTGAATAATATATTCATTCTTTATCTTCACTGGAATGCAGGCAAGTTGGTAAAAGGACTGTATGTTGTTCGCATATTTTCACCAGGCGCCTTTTCCAGTCTTTTTTTAATTAGTCCTTGATAAATACTTGCTAAATATTTGATATTTTAAATTACTGACATTTAACTGTGACTTAAATATAGGCTTAAAAGTTTTTTTGAAAGCAACTTTGTTGATAGGAATACATGTTTTTGGAAATAAAAATTTGATTTAAAAATTTTAGATTAGGCCAGGTGCTGTGGCTCACGGCTGTAATCCCAGCACTTTGGGAGGCTGAGGTGGATGGATCACCTGAGGTCAGGAGTTCAAGACCAGCCTGGCCAACATGGTGAAACCCCGTCTCTACTAAAAATACAAAAATTAGTTAGGTATGATAGTGCATGCCTGTAATCCCAGCTACTCGGGAGGCTGAGGTAGGAGAATCACTTGAAGCTGAACCTGGGAGGTGGAGGTTGCAGTGAGCCGAAATCATGCCATTGCACTCCAGCCTGGGTGACAGAGCAAGACTTCATCTCAAAAGAAAAAAAAATAGATTAACAAAAATATTTTGAAGTTGGTACAGAGAATTCCAATATAACCAACATGCTTTTCCCCTGGTAGCAAAATTATACATTATTAGGGTACATTTGTTATAATTAAGAACCAATATTGATGCACCATTAAATAAAGCCCACTCTGTATTCAGCTCACCCTAGTTGTTCTCTAATATCCCATTTCTGTTCCAGCATCCCATCCACCGTAGCACATTCGATTCAGCAGACATGGCTTTTGGGCTTCCCTTGGTTGTGAGTTTCTCAGACCCTCTCGTTTTTGATGACCTCGATAATATTGAGGATTTCTGGCAGCTGTTTTGTAGAATTCCCCTCTATTTGGATTTATCTGATATTTGTCATGTAATTGGGCTGTGGTTTTGGGAGGAAGATCACAGAGAAGCAACATTTCCATTGCATTGTATCAAGGATACATACTAATGATATGACTTATCATTGTTGATATTCATTTAGGTCACTTGGCTGAGGCAATGTTTTTCAGGTTTCTCTACTAAAATATTTTCCCTCCCTCCTTGGAGGATTATAAGCTAAGTGTAAATGCTCTGTACTTTGGGGGAAGAAGACCCTACCTCCAGCACATTTAGCAAGTGAAGTTTTGCTCTACCTGCTTGAGGTAGTGCATCTACATAAAGCACTTTCAATTTTTCTGCCCAAGAGTGTATCATGCCCCATTGAAATTGGCTTCTTTCTCCCTTTGATATGTATCTCCATCATTGTAATTTTTTGTATCACTTCTTATGTTCTGGCCTAACAAGATGTTGCAGGCTCATCTTGTATATTTTCTGCCCCAATCCTAGCAGCAGCCATTTCTCCTGCTCCTTTTATTGAAGAATGGTATAGAAACCAAATCTTCAGCCTGGATGTTGCTACTGGGTTTCCTTGCTTCTAGGACCTCTCAGCATACAGAGCAAAATGTATGTATACTAATCTACATAGATATATACATACCTATAAAATGTTCTATATTGAACCATCCATATCTATATTAAGCTAAACATAAGTTCATAGAAATGTCTTCAACTCTGGTCTATTGCCACACAGATCATTCTAGTGTCCTCTCCTTGCTTACCTATAGCCTGTTACTCCAACTATATAAACCTGGCTCCCACCATCTGCCACCCATTTACTTAGTTGTGTACATTTCTAGTGGGTTTGGAATTGTCAACCTGTTCCCTGTGTGGAACAATTTTATCAACTACATTAGAGTGCTATGTACAATTTCCTTTGCCTTTAGTCTTATAGATTCCCTTAATTTCCAAAGATATTTAGCTCAGCACCTCCCTTTGCCTGCGTCAGTGAGGTTGTTTCACATATTTACAATATGTTTAAGTGATTTGGGGACCCTCTGCATTCAATCCTGGGATCCCCAACTTCCAAACTGACTTTCAAAAAATTTGTGTACATTAAGGTTAATCTTTGTACTGTAAGGTTCTATGGGTTTTTGACAAATACTCAGTATCTTAGTTTCGTCATTACAGTATCAGACAGTTCACCTTCTTAAAAAATTACCTGTCCTTCACCTATTCAACTCCCTTCAACCCCAATTCTAAGCAGCCACTAATCTCTCAGAAAAGTGAAATCATGGTGTTTGTAGCCTCTCAGACTTGCTTCTTTAACTGAGTAATAGGCATTTAAGTTTCAGCTGCAGCTTTTTGTAGTTGGATAGTTCTTCTTTCATCACTGAATAATATAATACAGTACTATATGTCATATCACAATTTGTTTACCTGTTTACCTTTAAAAGATGTGCTGAGTGCTTTCAGTTTTTGGTGATCAGGAATAAAGTTCCTATAAACATTTGCATTTAGATTTCTTTGTTAATTGCTTAGTGATGCGTTTATGACAATGTGATATGTTGTACTCATAATTGCTTATAATTTGCTTCTAAATTAATAGAAAAGATTCACTATAACTTTTTGACTTCAAACAAAAATAAATGCATGTTGATAATTTAGAAGGCAGCAGCAATTATGAGAGTTCAAGAAATAAAAAATAATTTAAAATTAACATCACAAAATTATCATAAGAGCTATAGGATAGGAAAACATTAATAATCCCATGTTATTTTAGTTTAATCAATTCATAGATGACCTGAGCAATGACAATACACAATATTGTGTGGTTTTATTTAGTCAAGAGAAAGTGAGATCATAAGTTTTAGATGTGTGTAGATATAAGTTTCAAATCCTAAGAAAAAGTCTCTTGGCATACAGTTGCTAGATTGTATGGGAAGACTGTTTTGCTTTGTAGGAAACTGAAAAATTTAGAAGATATAATTTTAATATTTATTTTAACAACGTGTATTTTTATCACAAATATAATAGAAATATGTTGTAAATAGAATAGAAATGTATACTACTGATATAATACAGAATTTGAAAAAAACAGATGAATACAAAGAAGAAAATAAAAGTCATCCATAATCTACCATTCAGAGAAAATCATACTTATAGTTTTATTAAATATTCCTCTTATTTACATCTCAACTTTTTTTCTAAAAACAACATACATGGCATATTTGCACTTCAAATTTTGTTTTCACATGAAATTCTAATATATTTCACTTATAAGAGCTGAGAAACCCAAAATCTTACCAGAAGTAATATTTGGTGCCAAAGTCAACTCCTCAGCTTAGTCTGTAGTAGTCAGTGATTTTTAGAAAATGATTAAGGTTTTTTTTGTCTTTAGCTCCTTGTGAGTTGTGTGGTATGTTAACACTTAAAAATATCCATTATAAAATTCCCATAAAATTATGTCAGATTATAAATATAAAAGTCCTTAAATTCCAAAAAGGTGGAATATTCTTCTTTTTTCTTTTCTTCCTGTTTCCTTCTGTTGAATGTTTTTATTTGGCATAATTTTAATGGAATTCATAGTTTTATATCTTAAGATTTTTTATATTAAAATTCATATTTTTATAATTATTCTCAATATTGGGTGGTATAACTTTTATGTAAAACTGCACGTACTTTGACTTTTTGGGGGAAGGTAAATGAGTGGGATGGCTGATAAAGACTACATTGATAACACACACATACACTCAGACACACAAATAGGGAGACAGGGAGTGCTTACGTTTATTTACAAATAGCTATCCTTTAGTGGTTTTAATAGTCAACTTTCTGTCATATTTTTTCCAATGTTAATTGCTTAGTGATGCATTTATGACAATGTGCATATGTAGCACTCATAATTGCTTATAATTTGCTTCTAAATTAATAAAAAAGATTCACTGTAACTTTTTGACTTCAAACAAAAATAAATGCATGTTGTTAATTTAGAAGGCAGCAGCAATCATGAGAGTTCATGAAATAAAAAATAATTTAAAATTAATATCACAAAATTATCATAAGAGCTATAGGATAGGTAAGCATTAATAATCCCATGTTATTTTAGTTTAATTAATTCATAGATGACCTGAGCAATGACAATACACAATATTATGTGGATTTATTTAGTCAAGAGAAAATGAGATCATAATGAGAAAAAAAGAAAAACTCCAAAATTTTTTACCTTCCCTATCTTAAAATGATTGATTGATGAAACTGCAAAAATAAAGGGTTCAATAAAATATTGTGGGTGGGCAAAATCTTATTAAAAATGTAAGTAGATAAATAGCTATTTTAAATGTATAACAATCAAGTGTATTGAAGAATCCAAGTTGATTGTTACATATTTTGTATTTTAAATATTCCATACATTCCCAGTATGAATATGTTATGAATTATTAATAAAGGTGAATGCTACTGCTTTTTCTTTTGGTTTGAAAAGAATGTTCATGCCAAGACAGATGTATTAGTTGTTCACTATGGAGATGGCATATTTGATATCTCCATTATCATTATTTAAACACACAATCGACTGAAAGAATTTGACAAGAGTGATGAGTTCTGATGAGCAAAGGAACAGGTTAGAATTGTTTGTAAAACCACCTTTATATCACCTCTGAAAATGCAAAATACATGTTCTCTTTTAACAGTATTTTGACTCATTTTCACTTTAAAGCAGTATTTATTAAATTATGATCCTCTGAGCAAATATCAGAATTACTGATTTTACTGGCAAAAATGCACATATGAACCCAATTACAGCAAGTATGCAATACATACATATGAGGAATACATGAGTCCAACTACATTACTAAATCTGAACCACTGGAGGCATGAGTATAAATACTTGTAGTTAGCTCTTCCAAATGCTTTTGTACAAATGACAAAGTTTGCTAAAGTGTGTTTTTTTTAGTTATATTAGAAGATAAATTTGTCAGATATGACATATTAATAAATTGATACCTATACCCATATCACATCCTTATTTTGAAACTTTAATAATTAGCCTTTTCCATAAAAATCTAGACCCACTAAATAAATTCAAAGAAATGTTAAGTAGGATCATTTCTATGAATGTAAGATTTATCTGGTTGTTGATATCATTCTTATGATCAACATTCAATAACAATTATCAGACTTTCTCTCTGACATGATGTAATTTTTTCATAATGATAAATATATATTTGATCTTCCTTCCTGTTTCCTGGCACAAGCTTCTAAATAAAACCCTTGTAATTTCCTGTGTGATAGGGGATGATGGGAACCTCTTTTGTTATAATTTTTGGGCTTACTTCCCATTTACTAACACAATAGTTGCTAAGACCTTGGACTCTCTGAAGTGACAGGACTGTCTTTTGTATGCTAATAGGATGACTAACAGCTGGAGCCCCTGGAGAGCGGCAGGACAGAGGCAGGTCTCCAGACAGACCAAGGCATGACTAAATGGTGGGAAGTCTTAGCCTCCCCACTAGATCTTTAGGGAGAGGAGGGGGCTGAAAATTGAGTCAGTCACCAATGGCCAATGATAATAAATCATATTTACCTCCATAAAGTTCTCTAAATTTTAGGATTTGGTGAGCTTCCAGGTTGGCGGATGCATACACTCCATGGGATCAGAAACTCCTGTGCTCAGAGCTCTTCTGGGCCACATCCTGTGTACCTCTTCATTTGCATGCTCATCTGTATCCTTTATGATACCCTTCAGAGTAAACCAGTAATAGTAAGTAAAGTGTTGCCCTGAGTTCTGTGAACTCTTCTAGCAAATTATGGAACCTGAGGAGAAAGTTGCACAGATCCTCAACTTTGTACCCAAATCTGGCAGAAGTGTAGGCACCCTCGGCACTCCGTACTTGAACCTGGCATCTGAAATAAGGGCAGTTTTATGGGACTGAGCCTTTAACCTGTGATGTCTATGCTAAGTCTTGGTAGTTAGTGTCAGAATTGAATTGAATTGTGAGATACCCGTTTGGTATTTGGAAAGGGGAAGGATTGGCTGGTGTGGGTGAAAAATTCCACATATTTTGTGTCAGGTGTATTGTTAAGTACCAACAATACCAGTCAAGATAGCCTATGCATATAACAGAAGATGATTATAATTTCAGTGATGAAAATAAAGAAGCTCCTTAAAATATATGACCAAAGAGAAGGTGGTAGAAGGGTGGAAATAATGATGATAAAAACAAATTAATATAATTTAAAAATAAACATAATAATTTAATTATCAAAGTATAATATTGGTTCTCTGAAAATACTTAAAATTTTTTTCAAGTCTTTGGTAAAAAGCAGAACAAAGTATAAATATAGCTGCATAACGACTTTGGCCAGAGATTGGGCAGTGAGAAGTTGTGGACCAATCATCTTGTCATACGAAAGAAGAGGAAGTAGTGAGGGGGGAGTCTGATACTTGGCTGTTTTCCTTTCTAGATGATGGCTGATTTTCATTTGAGATGATAAGGCGACCAGAACTTTCGGCAGGCTTATGCAGGTAGGGTGTAGGACCTGCCAAAGATAAGAGGCCCCAGGATTTCAGCTGGGAACTCAAAGGATGACATGAGTACCTCTGAAACCCAAATTGGCAACTTACAGATAAAATGGATTAAGGTGATTCACATGTGGACTGCCTGCTCACGATTAGTAAAAATAAATCACTTCTGGAATAGGATAGCAAATAGAAAATTATATATATGACAATAATCTGCAAAGTTATGTGAGACCACACAGAGAAAACAAAAAAAATTAGTAAGAGAATTTTTTAATTTTTAAAGAAATAGAAAGATGTAACATGTTAATAATCGTAAATATCAAAATTTTATTTATTTATTTGAGGGAGAATTTTGCTCTTGTTGCCCAGGCTGGAGTGCAATGGTGCGATCTTGGCTCACTGCAATCTCCGCCTCCTGGATTCAAGTGATTCTCCTGCCTCAGCCTCCCAAGTATCTAGGACTACAGCTGCACACCACCAAGCTTGTCTAATTTTTGTATTTTTAGTAGAGATGTGGTTTCACCATGTTGTCCAGGCTGGTCTTGAACTCCTGACCTCACGTGATCCACCTGCCTCAGCCTCCCAAAATGCTGGGATTACATGAGGGAGCCACCACGCCTGGCCAACATCCATATTTTAAGTATGTCAATTATCCCCTTATTAATTAAAGATTCAATGTAATCGCCATCAAAATACTTAACAGGTTCTTTTGTAAAAAATTCACAGGTTATTTCTAAAAGTTATATGGAAATGCAAAGACTCAAGAATAGTGATGCATTAGTTTTTTTTTTTTATTGCTATAAAGCAACACCTGATGTTGGATAATTTATAAAGAAAATATATTTATTTTGGCTTATGATTCTGTGGGCTGTACAAGAAGCACAGTGTTGGCATCTGCTTCTGGTGAGGGCCTCAGGAAGCTCACAATCATAGCAGATGGCAAAGGTGGAACCAGTGTATCACTGGGAAAGAGGGGGAGCAAGAAAGAGAGGGGAGGAGGTACCAGGCTCTTTTAAACAATGAGCTCTAGCTCTAACAGAGAACTTGCTCATTATCGTGGGGAGGGCACCAAGCTATTCAAGAAGGATTCACCCCATGACCCAAATACCTCCCACTAGGCCCCATGTCCAACATGGGGTTCACATTTCAACAGAAGATGCGGAAGGGACAAACATCCAACTGTACCAAGGGAAGACAATCATGAAGCAGAATGAAGTGGAAGGACAACATTATTAAACACCAACCCTCATTATAAAGCTATAGTAACTGACACTGAAGACAGGCAACAAAATAGACAATCAGACCAACTAAACATTGTGAAGAATCTGTAAATAAACCCAAAATGTTGGGAAGAGAGAGTTTTGACAACAGTGACTTCAGATGCAGTGACTTAACAAGAAGAGTTTATAATTTTCACCCCACATCTGAAGCACTGTGAAAATTCAAACATACATGCTCTTTTGGGTCCTGGGCATGTATTGTGATTCACTTTCACAAATCTGCACTCAGAACAGTGTGAAAGATATATTCCCTTTTGAATATTCATAGGAAAATGAGTAACCCTATATCTACCTTACCTTGTACCCAAAAATGTATACACGGCTGATTATATGTGTAAATATGAAAAGCAAAATAAAGCTTTGAGGAGACAACACAGTTGATCTTACTGACCTTCAGGTGAAAAAATATTTCTTCAAAGGTTACAAAAAGACCTAAATGTAATTTTAAAAAGGCTAGACTGCAAAGTAGATCACATTCCAACAAGATCTTCTCATCATAAGAATTCACCATTGAAAAATTTAAAATTAAGATGAATGGGGTAAGTGATTTTGTATGCATATATCTAACAAAGAAATCATATGCCCACCGTATATCCAGAATATGTCACGAACAACAAATCAATGAGAGGAAAAGCAGGGAATGCCCCCAAATTATGAGCCAACTACTTGCATTGTCACTTTATAAAAATTACAAAAGTTGACCGGGCATGACGGCTCATGCTTATAATCCCAGCACTTTGGGAGGCTGAGGTGGGCAGATCGCTTGAGCTCAGGAGTTCAAGACAAGACTGGGCGACATGATGAAACTCCATCTGTACAAATAATACAAAAATTAACCGGCGCAGTGGCATGCACTTGTAGTCCCAGCTACTTGGGAGGCTGAGGCAGGCAAATCGCTTGAGCCTGGCAAATCATTTGAGCCTGGCAAATCGCTTGAGCCCAGGAGGTGAGCTTGCAGTGAGCCGAGATTGCGTCACTGCTTTCCAGCCTGGGCGACAGAGCAAGACTCTCTCTCCAAAAAAAAAAAAAGCTCAAAACATTATTGATATTAGCCTCAGACCTTATGAAATTATCATAAATACAAATGGTATGAACAATAATACAAAAGTACAAAAAATACAAAGAATAATAATATAATAATACAAAATTTTGTAAAAAAATAAATATTAATAGAAAAAAATTACAAAAGTCATTATTTTTGTCAGAAAAGTGTGAATTAAATCCTCAATACAAGTATGCAAAATGACTAACATTATAAAGACCAATGACACCAACAGTTTGTCACAATATGAAACAAATGGGATGCCTATAGATTGTTGGTTGGAATGTAGATTGTACAGGAACTGTATAAAACTATTTTTTATTATCTCCTAACCATGAACATATCTTCTAATGTAAAGATTTCGTTCTTTGCTAAGTACCTACAAAACTGCATCCATGTACAATGAGAGCAGATGGACACAGGGAGGGGAACAACACACACCAGGGCCTATGGGAGGGTGGGGGGCAAGGAGAGGGAGAGCATTAGGACAAATACCTAAAGCACATGAGACTTAATACCTAGATGATGGGTTGATACGTGCAGCAAACCACCATGGTACATGGCAAAGAGAATGAATAAATTACAAAGGCAAAATATGGATGAATTTCACAAACATAATTTTGAATAACATATAGTGAACAATATTACACTGGAGGTTATATTATTTACATTGTGATCAATCAATTATTTTTGAATAGGTAAAGTAGCTTAAAATTGTTCTTTTTCCTTATTCTGATATCATGGTCAAAATCAACTATGTTACTTCATCTAAGATACTACAGGATCATCAAAATTTTTGCTCATAATATGACTCAAGTTATTGATTTAAAATCATTGAGCATTTCTTATATTTTATAATTTTACTGGCTGCTGACTTCTAAGCTATGGCTCATCACATTGAAGTCAAAAGGCTAGATAAATCTTGTTAATTTTAAAGCAAATCATAAGCATTTATGAAAAGTGACATATGGACACTGATGTAAATATACCACAAAGCAAAACATTAGAAGATACATTATTAAAAATTTACTACTGTAATGATGTCACAGAGAAATATCTATTTGTAAATACAAATAAGCATTTCTTTTTAAAATTCATGCATTATCAATATAGGTTTTGTGTTTTTCTCAGCCATCCCATTTCACATAATCCATTCAATAATAATAATAGTAATAACCTTTAGTGAGCAGGCAATTTTAACTAAACAATATTCATTTCAACATTACATAAAATAGTAAAATATTAAAAGCAGCATAGCAGATATTTAAGAAGAAAATTATGTTGTATAAACACATTCAGTTAATTTTATAATTTTAGAAAATTTCGTGCTAGTAATTTGAGGTGTATTTTGAGATATAATTTTATAAATAAAATGTTTTCCAATAGAACATGGGAAACACAGCTGGACACATCAAAATGTAATTATTTTCTAATAACAGAATGAGTACTTCAGATTAAATGCTCTGGCCACAAAATATTCGTGACAGTAGATTTTGTTTTCTTAGTTGTTACTGATAAAACATACTAGAGTTATTTTTTTTACTTTGAAATGTGGGAAGTGAATACAAAATTTTCAGTGAAGAGATGTTGTGTGTTCTTAAAAAAACAGGATATACTGGCAGTATATCCATCAATATTTCTCTGTGATTATCTGAATGATATACAATTACAAATCTTTTTCTTCTTTTTATGCTTACCAAATTTTCTACTTTGAATAAAATAAGGACTCCTTCCTTACACCATATACAAAAATCAACTCAAGATGGATAAAGACTTTAATGTACAACCCAAAACTGTACAAATCCTAAAAGACAACCCACGCAATACCATCTTGGACATAGGAATGGGCAAAGATTTCATGACAAAGACACCAAAAGCAATAGTAACAAGAGCAAACATCAACAGTGAGATCTGATTAAACTTAAGTGTTTCTGCAAAGCAAAAGAAACTATCAACAGAGTAAACAGGCAACCTACAGAATGGGAGAAAAATTTTGCCAACTATACATCTAAAAAGTTGAAAAATAACAGATGCTGACCAGGATGCGGAGAAAATGGAAACCTTCTACACTGTTGGTGAGAGTGTAATTTAGTTCAACCATTGTGGAAAGCAGTACAGTGATTTCTCAAAGAGCTAAAAGCAGAACTACCATTCGACCCAGCTGTGTCACTACTGGGTATATGCCCAGAGGAATAAACGTGTATGTTTATTGCAGCACTATTCACAATAGCAAGACATGCCCATTAATGACAGATTGGATAAAGAAAATGTGGTACATATACGTCATGGAGTACTATGTAGCCATAAAAAAAAACAAGATCATGTCTTTTGCAGGAACATAGATGGAGCTGGAGGCCATTATCCTTAGCACACTAATGCTGGAACAGGAAATACCACATGTTCTCACTTGTAAGTGGGAGCTAAATCATGAAAACTTCTGAAGACAAAGAAGGAAACAACACACACTGGGATGTACTTGAGGGTGGAGAGTGGGAGGAGGGAGAGGAGCAGAAAAGACAATTATTTGGCACTGGCCTTAATACCTGAGTAATGAAATAATCTGTACAACAAACCCCCATGACATGAATTCACTTATGTAACAAACCTGCATTTGTATCCCTGAACCTGATTTTTTTTTTAAAAAAAACAACAGCACAAAAAAGATAAATACAAAGACAAACATTGTTAAAATACATATTAAACTTAATTCTACCTATCAACAAAGCGTTTGTTACATATTTAATCTCATATTTAATTCATGTTGTAATTTAACATCAACTATTCAACAATTATTTATTAAGAGCTTGTATGTTAGATACAGTGAATGCCACTTGTAGACAATTATTAATAAAATGTTCCATTTTCGACTTGCTATTTCGTGAAAAAAGGAATTGAATATAAATCTTACATATGATGTTGGCTATGAAAAGTGTTATAATGCAATTAAAATTAAGTGAAAGTTATCATTTCTAGTAAAGGAAAAAAACCTTCCCAGAGAATGCAGCAGTAAACTAGACCTTGAAAAATGAATACTTTTCCATTGACAGAGTGAAGGTAAAAATGAATCCATTCTAAGAGTATTCATTCTTTTATTCATATATGTATTCCAGATGGATTTAATACATACTAAGTCCAGCCCAATTGCATGGCCCTTGTGATGAAATAAAGGTGACAGGAATTTTTTTGCCACTCTTCACATTGTTAGGTAAAGTCTCATTCCACTGTCCTTGAAGATAAGTAGAGCCTGGCCTTATTTTCACTAATACAATGTGGCTGAGGCCAGAGCTGAGCCTTTAGGAGATCTTCAGCTCCTATCTCTACTGTCACAGTGCTCCCTTTTCAACCTCACCATCAAGCAAGGTGCACCCCAGACTGAGTGCAAATTGGATTGTGGGGAAAAAAAGCAATCGATTGTTGGATTTATTTTAGGCAAAGAGAGAAACAAATTAACATTGATAGCCTGTTTAGATCAGTCATTTTATCTGGAAAAGTAAATATGTAATTTCATTTTTCACAATGATTTTAGAAGTTCCTTTCAGCCGAAAAGTCTGCTTGTTGTGACAGATTGTGAAGTATGGACAAGAAGAGTATTTCTTTTCTTTTTTTTTTTTTTTTTTTACTTTAATGATGAAATAGTTGTGTTGACACCAATGTCAAGGGTGAGTCTGAAGAAAGGTAAAGCAGAATTAAGCTGGAAGGAAATGTCACTGGGTGGAGGAGGCCAAGGAATTGTGAGGTCATGGTGTTGATGGGATTATGGACACTGATAAGGAGGTCATCACGGTGCTGTCTGGAGTTGTTGAGTGGATAAAATGAACTAGCACCAAAATTCATAGCAGGAGTAAAAAACTGCTTTGATTGTTAAACAAAAAGATGCTGCTGTATTTTTAGTATAGGAAGGTTTTCTGCTGTTTCCACTTCTGTAGACCCTGTGTTATATGTCACTTCCATTTCTAATCTCTCTCTTGCTCTTCTCCATGGTCACCCCACCCTGCCTTTTACACTAAGCATTCTGACAACACATTATTTTGAGTTCTTATCTCACCTTACACGTTTGTATTTCACAACTTGATCCATTCCCCAGAAATCAAATATTATCTCAGAGTAATAATCACATCACTACCAGGTGAATGCAACAGTGAATCACCTCTGTACAGAGAATAATTTAAAATTGTCTAAACATGTTTTCTGCTCAAGATAATAGATTGAGCCAACATGCTTGCTTCTCTTTTCTTTCTACCTAGAGTTTAGAGAGCAGGGAAAATATTTTTCATGACCATTATACAACTATTGGAAGATAAGAATGGCTACAGCCAGCAAACCAAGCGTTTTCAAGGGTTTTAATAAGGAAAAAAGATGTTATCAAATCAACAGGCAGACTAGAATAGAGCAAATCCAAGCCTGAGGATGTCTGAGTTTGCTGCTGCACGGAGGGTGCTGACCTGTGAGATCCAGAGAAATTGCAATTCCCAGTCAACAGCTTCAAGGACCAGCAGATGTCCATGGAAAATCACTATGAAACGAATGCACTGATTATCTCTGAAACATCCAGGCCTATATGCCCCACACCTCTACCTATTTATAAGGATTCATTGTATATTGTATTTGACCCCAGAAAGTAAAGCTAAATGGACTGTTTTCTAAACAAATTCCAGCAGTTAAATCCAGCAGGTCTCTAATGTAGGTTGGAGTCTCCAGAGAGAAATAGAGCATGAGGCAAATTGAGACATTGTAAAGAATATGAACAAGACCAAAAAAGTAAGGACAAAAAGGACACAGCTGTTCTCCAAGCCACTGTCCATGAGAAAACAGTATTGATAAATGGGAGTGGCCTTTCAGCACTCTTCCAATAAGGCACAAATAAAGATGTCTGTGATGGCACCATTGGGGTGCCACCATTGGGGTCCACAGTTGGGGTCCACAGTTCCAGATGCCCATTGAGGGAGAGGCCTTGGCCACCACTATCCACATTAGACTCAGATTAATGGAAATACTGGACACAGGGGTTTTTTCCTTATTTGTTATTCCAAGTAGACAAAAGAAAGTCAATACAAATAGGATATGAGGATGTTAAAAGGTAGGTCAGAGAGTGGTATAAACTTCCAGTCTCAAAATCCTCACTCGAGGAATGTCAGTTATGGATGATCTTTTGAATGAGGTTCACATCTGACCTTCAGTATTTTTTACCATCCTCTTCCAGGAACAGTCTTATATATGAGTGTACTCATTTTGTAAATATGCTGGTCTTATATGCTGCATGTCATTTCATATGGTTCGGATGCACACCAGAAAAACTTATTGGTGCCAATAGTTATAATGATTGCAGCATATTAAAATATACAGATAAATAAAACATTTATCACCTTCATGCTTCCTAAGTAAATATACTTCATTGTGAGTTTATTCCTCCTGTTCTCAGTACTGGAAAACAGGATCTAATTAGTTATCTCGACAGATCTAGGAATCATGTTACTAGTCCTTTAGATCAGTGATGGAACTGATCCCATTGGCTTGCGCAGCCACGAGAAACACATACAAACCTCACCCCACTCTATCCAGTCACTGATGTGAAACACAGAATCAATAGACAGCAGGTAAATTTAGAGCATGAAAGAGAAAATGCAAGTGAATGAATGGGACAATTGACCTCTGAAAAAATATTTATTCAACAAAAATCATAAAATATTTTTTCTAATCAGTATTCACAGATAGATTTTAAATTACAATGTCTCCTTATCAAAAACTATGATGTGATGAAACTGAATAAAGAGTATGAAGAAAGTCTTGTAAATTAAAAGTATTGATGTGTAATATATTTTCAAACTAATTAATGGGTCAAATAGGAGAACTGATTTAAACACAGTAAAATAATCAAGAGATGGAAACTATGAGTACACATATTGGGGCATGAAAGCTAGAAAATAAAGTATTTGTCTATGAGTAGTACAGAAGAAGATGAAAGAAAAGAATGATGGAAATTATTATCATCCTCACCACAACAACTGTCATCATCATCATCACCACCATCACCACCATCATCATCATCACCATCACCATCATCACCATCATCATCATCACCACCATCATCAACACCACCATCAACACGACCATCATCATCATCAACACTATCATCACCACCACCACAATCATCTCCATTATCACCATCATTATCACCACAACCACCATCCTCATCACCACCACCATCATGATCATCACCATCATGGTCATCATCATCATCATATTATGGCCACATAGAAAGAAGCACACTGAGCTTTTGATGCGAAAGCCCATGACAGGAGAGAATAAAAAATGAAAAATGGTTCACATATGCTGGTAAAATTTCAAACTTACAAGACTAATAAAAAAGAAAATGTAATTGTGTGAGGGACAGAAAAATAAAAGTGTACATTTAAATGAATGAAAATCAAATAAAAATCCTAGAAATACAACTGTATTGTGTAGGTATTGATTCATATTGGAGGAGGTACTACTCTGCTTCTTCTGTGAGAGTATAAAACGAAGGAGGAAGAGGGATTATGGAATTTAAAATATAATTGTCTGTCTGTGTAAAATCAAATGCAACTGGACCCATGCTGAAAAATTCTATCATCAGAGTTCTCCAAACCCTCCCAAACTCTGCTGATCCTTGGTTTTGCTTGTTTCTATGTTTGCTGTTTGATTGTTTGATCTTTAGTTATAAAATCTGTCTTGTCAAGAACACAGAGAAGAAATAATGAGTTGACAGCATCTGCAAGAAAATATTTTAAAAATTATCAGATAAAATGGCAGAAAGTTGGTAAAGAAATTATATTTAAAATAAGAAAAAGAACAAAGACAAATCTAAAAACAATGCAAGTAAAAATATTTACAAATTTGATGGATGAGTAAATGGTTATATTTTCAGTTACAAAGCAAGCCCTTGAAGTAAAATTCAGGTGAAACGAGGCATCTGGGATGGTTAATACTGAGTGTCACCTTGATTACATTGAAGGATGCAAAGTATTGATTCTGAGTGTGTCTGTGAGGGTGTTGTCAAAGGAGATTAACATTTGAGTCAGTGGTCTGAGAAAGAAAGACAGAACCACCCTTAATCTGGGTGGGCACCATCTAATCAGCTGCTAGTGCAGCCAGGATATAAAGCAAGCAGAAAAATATGAAAAGGCTAGACTGGCTTAGCCTCCCAGCTTACATCTTTCTCCTGTGCTGGATGCTTCCTGCCCTCGAACATCCAAACATCAGACTCTAAGTTCTTCAGCTTTGGGACTCTGACTGGCTTCCTTGTTCCTAAGTTTGCAGATAGTCTACTGTAGGACGTTGTGATCATGCAAGTTAATACTACTTAATAAACTCCCCTTTATATATATATGTATAACCTATTAGTTCTGTCCCTCTAGAGAACCCTGATTCATACAGGTTTTGTTACCAAGAGTGGTTCTAGAGGAACAGAATATTAAGAATGGAGTTCTTTCATTGGTTTTGGGATTTCTGGAGTTGGCTGCTTAATATGATTAGATCCAAAAATGCTAAGGTCTCTACTTCTAATAGTATGGAGAACACTGATAATCCTTGGCATGAACTGTTTAGAGAGTGATGCAAAATAAATGCATTGGACACTCCTGATTCACAACTATTGAAAGACAAAAGTTTAGTGACTCTATACATAATACCTTTGACTATGTGTGGAGAACCAAGGAACATAATGAAGTTTGTTGGCTGCTCCTAAGTTCACTGAACAAAATGATGAAAGAAAATAATGAACTCAGAGATTCAAACTCCCAGCTTCAGAAGCAGATACTGAACCTCAAATCTGCTAAGATTGCCCTAAGTGAGAGTCTTATTTTCTGTAAAGAAAGAGCTGAAATTGTGGAAAAACAGACACAAACTCTTATCATGCAAGTGGCTGACCTGCAATGAAAGGTTTATGCACTGCCTTGCCAAGTGTCTACTGTTAAAGTGAGGGCATTGATTGGAAAAGAATGGGATCCTGCAACTCGGAGTGGGGAGTGGGAGGACCCGATGAAGTTGGGAACACTGAGCTTGTAAACTCTGATGAAACTTTTTGCCAGAAGGAACAGCCCCCATTCCCGGTAATGGCAACATCCCCTCCCCAACCTATGCTCCCATCAGCCTTTCCACCTTTGTCTGAGGAGATAAACCCTGGGCTACCTCAGGCAACAGTGATGGCCTCCCCTGAGGCAGTTGCTAGGGAAAATAATGTTGATTCTCCTCAGGAGCCACCCCAACACCCCAACACCCCTGTTTGTTTCTAGACCTATAACTAGACTAAAGTCCCGGTGGGCCCCTAGAGGTGAGGTTAAGAGTATGACCCATGAGGAGGTGTGCTAAACTTGAAAAGAACTGCTTGAGTTTTCTAATTTATATAAGCAGAAATCTGGAGAAGAGGCATGGGAATGGATATTAAGGGTACGGGATAATGGTAGAAGGAACATAGAGCTGGATCAGGCTAAATTTGTTGATTTGGGCCCAGTAAGTAGGGATTCTGCATTTAGTGTTGCAGCTCAGGGAGTTAAAAAATGTTGTAATAGTTTAGTTGCTTGGTTAGCTAAAATATGGATTGAAAGATGGTCTACAGTGAGTGAGTTGGAAATGCCTGATCATCCTTGGTTTAATGTAAAGGAAGGGATCCACAGGCCTAGGGAGATTGGGATGGTGGAGTGGATGTCACTTTAGACCTACTCATCACAGCTGGGAGGGACCAGAAAATATATCCTTGACCAGTGCTTTGCTAAATAGATTTGTGAGGGCAGCACCTATATCTTTGAAGAGCCCTGTAATTGCTCTTCTCTGTATGTCAAATCTAACAGTGGGAACTATAGTCACTCAACTATGAAATGTAAATACAATGGGAATAATTGGATCCCCAGGTGGCAAGGGCCAAGTGGCAGCACTCAAACATCAAAGGAAAGGTGGGCATAGCTACTATAATGAACAACAGAGGCAAAGCAGCAATCAGAATAGTCTGACTTGTGTAGAGCTCTGGCATTTGCTAATTACAGTGTTCCTAGAAGTGAATTTGATAGGAAGCCAACTGCATTCCTACCTAATTTATATAAGCATAAAACTTCCAGGTCAAATGGACAAATGATTGATTTGAATTATAAAAACAGAGAATCACAGCCCCTCAGTCAATTTCCAGACTTGAGCCAGTTTACAGACCCAGAACCCCTTGAATGAGGGGGAGACCGGGTCCCCTTGAGGAAGGATCCCATTACCTTACCAACAATTTATGCAGTAAATCTTTCTCCCATCCTTCCTCAAGGAGCCCTCCAGCCTTTTACCAGGCTAACTCTTCGTTGGGAACAGGGAAATGATCAGACATTGCAGGGACTACTGGCCATTGGCTCTGAGCTGATGTTGATTCCAGGGAACCCAAAATGTAGTTGTGTTCTTCCAGTTAACATAGGGGTTTATGGAGGTCAGGTAATTAATGAAGTTTTAGCCCAGGCCTGACTTACAGTGGGTACTGTGGATCCCTGAACTCATCCTGCGGTCATTTCCCCAGTGCCAGAATGCATAATCAACGTAGACATACTTAGCAGCTGACAGAACCCACACATTGGCTCCCTGACTGGTAGGGTGAGGGCTATTATGGTGAGAAAGGCCAAATGGAAGCCATTAGAGCTGCCTCTACCTAGAAAAATAGTAAATCCAAACCATTATTGCATTCCTGGAGGGATTGCAGAGATTAGTGCCACCATCAAGGACTTGAAAGATGCAGGGGCAATGATTCCCACCACATTCACATTCAACTCTCCTATTTGGCTTGTGCAGAAGACAGATGGATCTTGGAGAATAACAGTGGATTATTGTAAGCTTATCCAAGTGGTGACTTCAATTGCAGCCACTGTACCAGATGTATTTCATTGCTTGAGCAAATTAACACATCTCCTGGTACCCGGTATGCAGCCACTGACTTGGCAAATGCCTTTTCATAGATTCCTGTCCATAAGTCCCACCAGAAGCAATTTGCCTTCAGCTGGCAAAGCCAGTGATATACCTTTACTGTCCTACCTTAGGGGGTATATCAACTCTCCGGCTTTGTGTCATAATCTTACTCAGAGAGATCTTGATTGTTTTTTGCTCCCACAAGAAATCACACTGGTTTGTTACATTGATGACATTATGCTGATTGGATCCATTGAGCAAGAAGTAGCAAACACATTGGAATTATTGGTGAGACATTTGCATGCCAGAAGATGGGAAATAAATCTGACTAAAATTCAGGGAACTTCTACCTCAGTAAAATTTCTAGGGGTTCAGTGGTGTGGGGCCTGTTGAAATATTCCTTCTAAGGTGAAGGATAAGTTGCTGCATTTGGCCCCTCCTGCAAACAAGAAAGAGGCACAATGCCTAGTGGACCTATTTGGATTTTGGAGGCAACACATCCTCATTTGGGTGCGTTACTCAGGCCCATTTATTGAGTGACCCAAAAGGCTGCCAGTTTTGAGTGGGGTCCAGAACAGGACAAGACTCTGCAACAGGTCCAGGCTGCTGTGAAAGCTGCTCTGCAACTTAGGCTTTATGAGCCAGCAGATCCAGTGATGTTTGAGGTGCCAGTGGCAGATAGAGATGCTGGTGGAGCCTTTTGCAGACTCCCATAGATGAATCACAGCAGAAGCCTCTGGGATTTTTGAGCAAGGCCCTGCCATCTTCTTTAGATAACTACTCTCCTTTTGAAAGACAGTTCTTTGCCTATTACTGGGCTTTGGTGGAAACTGAATGTTTGACAATATGTCATCAAGCCACCATGTGACCTGAACTGTCTATCAGGATCTGCGTGCTTTCTGACCCATCTAGCCATAAAGTAGGTCATACACAGCAGCATTCCATCATCAAATCATCAAATGGAATTGGTATATACATGATTGGGCTTCAGCAAGTCCTGAAGGCACAAGTAACTTACATGAGGAAGTGGCTCAAATGTCCATGGTCCCCACTCCTGGACCCTGCCTTCTCTCCCTCAGTCTGCACTGATGGCCTCATGTGGAGTTCCCTATGATCAGTTGAAAGAGGAACAAGAAGATTAGGTGCTGGTTCACAGAAAGTTCTGCGCGATAGGCAGGCACCACTTGAAAGTGGACAGCTGCAGCACCACGCCTTTCTTGGACATCCCTGAAGGACAGTGGTGAATACAAATCTTCCCAGTGGGCAGAAGGTTGAGCAGTGCACCTGGTTGTGCCCTTTGCATGGAAGGAGAAATGGCCAGATGTGTGATTATATAATGATTTATGGACTGTAGCCAATGGTTTGGCCGGATGGTAAGGGACTTGGAAGAAGCATGACTGGATAATTGGTGACAAAGAAATTTGGAAAAGAGGTATGTGGATGAACTTCTCTGAGTGGTCAAAAACTGTAAAGATATTTGTATCCCATGTGAGTGCTCACCAACTGGTGACCTCAGCAGAGGAGGATTTTAATAATCAAGTGGATAGGATGACTTGTTCTGTGGACACCACTCAGCCTCTTTCCCCACATAGCTTTGTCATTGTCCAATAGGCCCATGAATAAAGTGGCCATGGTGGCAGGGATAGAAGTTACACATGAGCTCAGCAACATGGACTTCCACTCACAAAGGCTGACCTGGCTATGGCCACTGCTGAGTGCCCAATTTGCCAGCAGCAGAGAACAACACTGAGCCCTCAATATGGCACCATTCCTTGCGGTAATGAGCCAGTTTCTTGGTGACAGGTTGATTATATTGGACTTCTTCCATAATGGAAAAGGCAGAGGTTTGTCCTCACTGGAATAGACCGTTAAGACAGACATAGGTTTGCCTATCCTGCACATATGCTTCTGCCAAGCCTACCATCCGTGGACTCACAGAATACCTTATCCACTGTCATGGTATTCCACACAGCATTACCTCTGACCAAGGAATCACTTTACAGCTAAAGAAGTGTGGCAGTGGGCTCCTGCTTGTAGAATTCACTGGTCTTACCATGTTCCTCATCATCCTCAAGCAGCTAGATTGATAGAATGGTGGAATGGCCTTTTGAAGTCACATTTACAGTGCCAACTTGGTGACAATATTTTGCAGTACTGGGGCAAAGTTCTCCAGAAATCTGTGTATGCTCTGAATTATCATCCAGTATATGGTATTGTTTCTCTCACAGCCAGGATTCTTGGGTCTAGGAATCAAGGGGTGGAAGTGGAAGTGGCACCATTCACCGTCACCTCTAGTGATCCACTAGCAAAATTTTTACTTCTTGTTTCTGCGATATTAGGTTCTGCTGGCCTAGAGGGAGGAATGCTGCCACCAGGAGACACAACAATGGTTTCATTAGACTGGAAGTTAAGATTGCCACCTGGACACTTTGGGCTCCACCTACCTTTAAGTCAACAGGCTAAGAAGGGAGTTACAGTGTTTGCTGGTGGGAGTTACCTGCACTATCAAGATGAAATCAGTCTACTTCTCCACAACAGTGGTAAGGAAGAGTACACATGGAATACAGGAGATCCATTAGGGTGTCTCTTAGGATTTCCATGCCCTGTGATTAAGGTCAATGGGAACCTACAACAGCCCAATCTAGGCAGGACTACAAACGGTCCAGACCCCTCAGGAATGAAGGTTTGGGCCACTCTACCAGGAAAAAAAAACACTACCTGCTGAGGTGCTTGCTGAAGTCAAAAGGAATACAGAATGGGGAGCAGGAGAAGGTAGTCATCAATACCAGCTATGACCACGTGACAAGTTGCAGAAACAAGGACTGTGATTGTTATGAGTATTTCCTCTTTCTTTCAATAAAGCAGGTTTGTGCATGTTTACACTTGTACTAAGAAAATATCTTCATTTTATTTTCTTTTTCCTTTATCATGTGACATAAGATTTATTGATTTCCTATCAGCACTTAAGTATTGTTAACTTTATGTAATAGTATTTGAGTTGGGGATTAGTGCATTTCTGGTTGTAAGAAGGATAGTTGTATTATGTTAGGCAAAATTATGGCCTTATTATTGTCTTTATTTGAAGATTATGTAAAATCTCAGGGGACGTGTATGGGTTCAATTTGACAAGGGGTGGACTTGTGTTGGTTAATACTGAGCGTCAACTTGATTGCATTGAAGCATGCAAATTATTGATCATGGTTGTGTCTGTGAGGGTGTTGCCAAAGGAGATTCATATCTGAGTCAGTGGGTTGGGAAAGCAGACCTACCCTTAATCTGGGTGGACACCATATAATCAGCTGCCAGTGTGGCCAGGATATAAAGCAGGTAGAAAAACATGAAAAGGCTAGACTGGCTTAGCCTCCCAGCCTACATCTTTCTCCCATGCTAGATACTTCCTGCCCTCAAACATCCACTCCCATCGAACTCCAAGTTCTTCAGCTTTGGAACTCAGACTGGCTTCCTTGCTCCTCAGCTTTGAGACAGCCTCCTGTGGGACCTTGTGATCATGTGAGTTAATACTCACAAGAGTATTAGTATAGTAAAAAAAAAAAATATATATATATATATAAAGAGAATTTATTGAGTAGTATTTTATATATATATTTTATATATATTTTTACTCTATACATATATTGAGTTTATTTAGTATTGTATATTATATATATATATTTTTTTCTATTAGTTCTCTCTCCCTGGAAATCCCTGACTAATACACCATAATGAAAAGTAAATGATGAACTCTTCTTGTAATTCTTGACACCATAGATATCTTCGGTAGTAAATTTCAACCTGATGAACATAGCAAGTGAGTATTATCCAAAGATGAGGTTAACCTTGATTTTTCTCGCAATTTCCCTGCTCTCTTGGTTGCTTTGTGCTGGAGAGTGAATGTTTCAGATGTAATAGCTGAAGTCACTGGTGTATGAGAGTAACTTGGTGCCCAATCTATTCATCTCTTATCATATATACCTTTAAACATTTTGGATTAGCTTTACTCAATTTAGGAAATGATTAATTTGTGTACTGAACATGTGTCTGAATCGCCATTACAGGTAGCATATACCCTTGGGAAAGCAAGTTTTCTAAGCTAATAATCAATTTAGCTTGTTGAGTAAGCAGGTCTTCCAGCAGATTTAACTAAGGAAGAAAAGCATCCTATTCAGTGGATAGCACGTATTTATTTTGGCCAGTGTCTGTAATCACATAGTTCTTCTATCATGATTAGATTTAAAAACTATTGTTACCACAGGGAATTTTTTTTTTTTTTTTTTTTTTTTTGAGACAGAGTCTCGCTCTGTCGCCCAGGCTGGAGTGCAGTGGCACGATCTCAGCTCACTGCAAGCTCCGCCTCCCGGGTTCACGCTATTCTCCTGCCTCAGCCTCTCCGAGTAGCTGGGACTACAGGCACCCGCCACCATGCCTGGCTAATTTTTTTGTATTTTTGGTAGAGACGGGGTTTCACCGTGGTCTCGATCTCCTGACCTTGTGATCCGCCCGTCTTGGCCTCCCAAAGTGCTGGGATTACAAGCATGAGCCACCACGCCCGGCCTACCACAGGGAATTTTTATTGATCAAGTCTGTCATTTAAAAATTTCACTTAAAATGTATAGCTGTGTTGCCTGACAGAAATGAGCTGTATCAAATAGTAAAGTAAAGGCCTTGGATTGGGATTATAGAGATGCTGATTTTTAGTTTGGTATCTTCCCTTTATTAGTATTTCACAATCCCTTCAATGATGTTCAAATATCAGCATCCAATAATTCCTTACACCTATGGATCTTTAGTGAACTTGAATATCGCTATTGAATACAGCTAAATATTTCATAGCTGTAGACCTTTAATACATTTGAATAATCATTATTAAAAATGAAATTTTCCCTTTGCTGAATTGTAAAAACCAAATATATTTTAACCCAGTTTTTACATATGTAGAGAGCATGTTCTTCTTAATTAGGCAATGTCTTTACAATCAGGATTAACTCCACAGAAAATTGTGAAATAAACATTGGCAATGGCCAAAAAGCCATCCTTGTCCTTATACTTTACTTTCATTCACACACCTTCATGATGGTGCTCAAGTGACCTTATGATGTTCTAAGATCTCTGAATCAACACCGGTGGATAGGAAGAACAAATTTATGTCAGTCTATGCACTTTGGTATGAATCACTTTGCTAATGCATTATTGCCCTAAGACTTACCCATTTAATTTTGGTGATGAGATGAGTACCTTTATTGTGCTAACAGAATTTTTAGGCACCTATAATAAAGCCAGATGTTTTGATGAGGAGAAAAGTGAGATTCAGATTCCTTATTCTGAACACATGCATTTACACCATTAGGAAATGTCTACTTTGCTGATTCATAAACTCAGTCCTAAATATATGGCTTTCTGTTCCATAGAGAGACAGCAAAAAAAAAAAAAAAAAAAAAAAAAAAAAAATCACATGCTGTTCTTAAATTAGTAAATAAAATGTTGTTGCAGAAAACAATGAGATATTGAAGAAGCTTGGAAGCTATGTCTTATCTTATTGATCATCAACTCCCAATAGATTTGGAAAGACATTACATCATGCACAATTCCTGTCTCTGACTCAGCAAGACATTATAGCACCTGCTTGGAAAATAATGCTTTTTTAGATGTACAAGGATATTCAGTATACAATTTATTATAGCCTTAAAAAGAAATGTATTGTACAAGCTTAGAATTATGGAAGTTCAAGCCTTGTTATAGATTTGTATAGGCTATTGGTGATTCTCTTTTTTACCTATTACCAAAGGTATCTTTATATAATTTTCTCTTCAGAAATTCATCTTCTGAAAAATCTGGAAACATATTTTCTAACAAGCATATCTGTGCCACTGAAAATACTCTTATTTAAAGGTTATTAAGGAAATACATTTTGAGTTGGACCAGGTCTTTATGAGACAGCCAGTATTACAACATGAGCTGAAATGTTTCTAGTGCAGAGTGAAATATCTGTTTTCTATGAATGTATCTGAAGATCTCCGGCATCCCCAGAATTAGGTTTGATAGGCCCAGTAGAATTGGAGAAATGGAGGCCACAGAGAATTTATCATAGGGGGCCTCAGTAAGAGGTGTCAGAATGGAAGCTGTCCCACTTCTCCATAAAACAGTAACAGTAGGTGGAGCCAGGATGGCCGAACAGGAACAGCTCTGGTCTACAGCTCCCAGCGTGAGTGATGCAGAAGAACAGTGATTTCTGCATTTCCATCTGAGGTACCAGGTTCATCTCACTAGGGAGTGCCAGACAGGGGGCACAGAACAGTGGGTGCAGCGCACTGTGCGTGAGCCAAAGCAGGGCGAGGCATTGCCTCACTCGGGAAGCACAAGGGGTCAGGGAGTTCCCTTTCCTAGTCAAAGAAAGGGGTGACAGACGGCACCTGGAAAATCAGGTCACTCTCACCCTAATACTGCCCTTTTCCGACGGGCTTAAAAAACGGCACACCAGGAGATTATATCCTGCATCTGGCTCGGAGTGTCCTACGCCCATGGAGTCTCGCTGAATGCTAGCACAGGAGTCTGAGATTAACAGCAGTCTGAGATAAACTACAAGGTGGCAGTGAGGCTGGCTGAGGGGTGCCCGCCATTGCCCAGGCTTGATTAGGTAAACAAAGCAGCCAGGAAGCTCGAACTGGGTGGTGCCCACCACACCTCAAGGAGGCCTGCCTGCCTCTGTAGGCTCCACCTCTGGGGGCAGGGCACAGACAAAAAGACAGCAGTAACCTCTGCAGACTTAAATGTCCCTGTCTGACAGCTTTGAAGAGAGCAGTGGTTCTCCCAGCATGCAGCTGGAGATCTGAGAACAGGCAGACTGCCTTCTCAAGTGGGTCCCTGACCCCTGAGCAGTGTAACTGGGAGGCACCCCCCAGTAGGGGCAGACTGACACCTCACACGGCTGGGTACTCCTCTGAGACAAAACTTCCAGAGGAACAATCAGGCAGCAGCATTTGTCGTTCATGAAAATTCGGCTGTTCTGCAGCCACCGCTGCTGACACCCGGGAAAACAGGGTATGGAGTGGACCTCTAGCATACTCCAACAGACTTGCAGCTGAGGGTCCTCTCTGTTAGAAGGAACACTAACAAACAGAAAGGACATCCACACCAAAAACCCATCTGTACATCACCATCATCAAAGACCAAAAGTAGACAAAACCACAAAGATGGGGAAAAAACAGAGTAGAAAAACTGGAAACTCTGCTTTTTAGCAGAGCACCTCTCTTCCTCCAAAGGAATGCAGTTCCTCACCAGCAATAGAATGAAGCTGGATGGAGAATGACTTTGATGAGTTGAGAGAAGAAGGCTTCAGACGATCAAACTACTCTGAGCTACAGGAGGAAATTCAAACCAAAGGCAAAGAAGTCAAAAACTTTGAAAAAGAATTAGGTGAATGGATAACTAGAATAACCAATACAGAGAAGTGATTAAAGGAGCTGATGGAGCTGAAAGTCAAGGCTCGAGAACTACATGAGGAATGTAGAAGCCTCAGTAGCTGATGTGATCAACTGGAAGAAACTGTATCAGCAATGGAAGATGAAATGAATGAAATGAAGTGAGAAGGGAAGTTTAGAGAAAAAAGAATTTAAAAAAATGAACAAAGCCTCCAAGAAACATGGGACTATGTGAAAAGACAAAATCTACATCTGATTGGTGTACCTGAAAGTGACGGGGAGAATGGAGACAAGTTGGAAAACACTCTGCAGGATATTATCCAGGAGAACTTCCCCAATCTAGAAAGGCAGGCCAACATTCAGATTCAGGAACTACAGAGAACGCCACAAAGATACTCCTCAAGAAGAGCAACTCCAAGACACATAATTATCAGATTCACCAAAGTTGAAATGAAGGAAAAAATGTTAAGACCGGCCAGAGAGAAAGGTCGGGTTACCCACAAAGGGAAGCCCATCAGACTAACAGCTGATCTCTCGGCAGAAACTCCACAAGCCAGAAGAGAGTTGGGGCCAATATTCAACATTCTTAAAGAAAAGAATTTTCAACCCAGAATTTCATATTCAGCCAAACTAAGCTTCATTAGTGAAGGAGAAATAAAATCCTTTACAGACAAGCAAATGCTGAGAGATTTTGTCACCACCATGCCTGCCCTAAAAGAGCTCCTGAAGGAAGCATTAAACATGGAAAGGAACAACCGGTACCAGCCACTGCAAAATCATGCCAAATTGTAAAGACCATCGAAGCTAGGAAGAAATTGCATCAGCTAACGAGCAAAATAACCAGCTAACATCATAATGACAGGATCAAATTCACACATAACAATATTAACTTCAAATGTAAATGGACTAAATGCTCCAATTAAAAGACACAGACTGGCAAATTGGATAAGGAGTCAAGACCCATCAGTGTGCTGTATTGAGGAAACCCATCTCACGTGCACAGACACACATAGGCTCAAAATAAAAGGATGGAGGAAGATCTACCAAGCGAATGGAAAACAAAAAAAGGCAGGGGTTGCAATCCTAGTCTCTGATAAAATGGACTTTAAACCAACAAAGATCAAAAGAGACAAAGAAGGCCATTACATAATGGTAAAGGGATCAATTCAACAAGAAGAGCTAACTATCCTAACTATATATGCACCCAATACAGGGGCACCCAGATTCATAAAGCAAGTCTTGAGTGACCTACAAAGAGACTTAGACTCCCACACAATAATAATGGGAGACTGTAACACTCCACTGTCAACATTAGACAGATCAACGAGACAGAAAGTTAACAAGGATACCCAGGAATTGAACTCAGCTCTGCACCAAGCAGACCTAATAGACATCTACAGAACTCTCCACCCCAAATCAAGAGAGTGTACATTATTTTCAGCGCCACACCACACCTATTCCAAAATTGCCCACATAGTTGTAAGTAAAGCTCTCCTCAGCAAATGTAAAAGAACAGAAATTATAACAAACTGTCTCTCAGACCACAGTTCAATCAAACTAGAACTCAGGATTCAGAAACTCACTCAAAACCACTCAACTACATGGAAACTGAACAACCTGCTCCTGAATGACTACTGGGTACATAATGAAATGAAGGCAGAAATAAAGATGTTCTTTGAAACCAATGAGAACAAAGACACAACATACCAGAATCTCTGGGACACATTCAAAGCTGTGTGTAGAGTGAAATTTATAGTACTAAGTGACCACAAGAGAAAGCAGGAAAGATCCAAAATTGACACCCTAACATCACAATTAAAAGAACTAGAAAAGCAAGAGCAAACACATTTAAAAGCTAGCAGAAGGCTAGAAATAACTAAAATCAGAGCAGAACTGAAGGAAATAGAGACACAAAAAACCCTTCAAAAAATTAATGAATCCAGGAGCTGGTTTTTTGAAAAGATCAACAAAATTGATAGACTGCTAGCAAGACTAATAAAGAAGAAAAGAGAGAAGAATCAAATAGATGCAATAAAAAATGTTAAAGGGGTTATCACCACTGATCCCACAGAAATACAAACTACCATCAGAGAATACTACAAACACCTCTATGCAAATAAACTAGAAAATCTAGAAGGAATGGATAAATTCCTCGACCCATATACCCTCGCAAGACTAAACAAGGAAGAAGTTGAATCTCTGAATAGACCAATAACAGGCTCTGAAATTGTGGCAATAAACAATAGGTTACCAACCAAAAAGAGTCCAGGACCTGATGGATTCACAGCCGAATTCTACCAGAGGTACAAGGAGGAACTGATACCATTCCTTCTGAAACTATTCCAATCAATAGAAAAAGAGTGAATCCTCCCTAACTCATTGTATGAGGCCAGCATCATCCTGATACCAAAGCTGGGCAGAGACACAACAAAAAAAGAGAATTTCAGACCAATATCCTTGATGAAAATTGATGCAAAAATCCTCAATAAAATACTGGAAAACCAAATCCAGCAGCACATCAAAAAGCTTATCCACCACGATCAAGTGGGCTTCATCCCTGGGATGCAAGGCTGGTTCAACATATGCAAATCAATAAATGTAATCCAGCATATAAACAGAACCAAAGACAAAAACCACATGATTATCTCAATAGATGCAGAAAAGGCCTTTGACAAAATTCAACAACCCTTCATGCTAAAAACTCTCAATAAATTAGGTATTGATGGGACGTATCTCAAAATAATAAGA
Source organism: Hylobates moloch (assembly GCF_009828535.3). Classification (NCBI taxonomy): domain Eukaryota; kingdom Metazoa; phylum Chordata; class Mammalia; order Primates; family Hylobatidae; genus Hylobates; species Hylobates moloch. Next base: position 115,332,326 of record NW_026652276.1, read on the forward strand.
GCTATCTATGACAAACCCACAGCCAATATCATGCTGAATGGGCAAAAACTGGAAGCATTCCCTTTGAAAACTGTCACAAGACAGGGATGCCCTCTCTCACCACTCCTATTCAACATAGTGTTGGAAGGTCTGGCCAGGGCAATTAGGCAGGAGAAGGAAACAAAGTGTATTCAATTATGAAAAGAGGAAGTCAAATTGTCCCTGTTTGCAGATGACATGATTGTATATCTAGAAAACCCCATTGTCTCAGCCCAAAATCTCCTTAAGCTGATAAGCAACTTCAGCAGTCTCAGGATACAAAATCAATGTACAAAATCACTAGCATTCTTATACACCAACGACAGACAAACAGAGAGCCAAATCATGAGTGAACTACCATTCACAATTGCTTCAAATAGAATAAAATACCTAGGAATCCAACTTACAAGGGATGTGAAGGACCTCTTCAAGGAGAACTACAAACCACTGCTCAATGAAATAAAAGAGGATACAAACAAATGGAAGAACATTCCATGCTTATGGGTTGGAAGAATCAATATCATGAAAATAGCCATACTGCCCAAGGTAATTTATAGATTCAATGCCATCCCCATCAAGCTATCAATGACTTTCTTCACAGAATTGGAAAAAAACTACTTTAAAGTTCATATGGAACCAAAAAAGAGCCTGCATTGCCAAGTGAATCCTAACCCAAAAGAACAAAGCTGGAGGCATCACACTACCTGATTTCAAACTATACTACAAGGCTACAGTAACCAAAACAGCATCGTACCAGTACCAAAACAGAGATATAGACCAATGGAACAGAACAGAGCCCACAGAAATAATGCTGCATATGTACAACTATCTGATGTTTGACAAACCTGACAAAAACAAACAATGGAGAAAGGATTCCCTATTTAATAAATGGTGCTGGGAAAACTGGCTAGCCATATGTAGAAAGCTGAAACTGGATCCCTTCCTTACACCTTATACAAAAATTAATTCAAGATGGATTAAAGACTTAAATGTTAGACCTAAAACCATAAAAATCCTAGAAGAAAACCTAGGCATTACCATTCAGGACATCGGCATGGGCAAGGACTTCATGTCTAAAACACCAAAAGCAAAGGCAACAAAAGCCAAAATTGACAAATGGGATCTAATTAAACTAAAGAGCTTCTGCACGGCAAAAGAAACTACCATCAGAATGAACAGGAATTCTACAGAATGGGAGAAAATTTTCACAACCTACTCATCTGACAAAGAGCTAATATCCAGAATCTACAATGAACTCAAACAAATTTACAAGAAAAAAACAAACAACCCCATCAAAAATTGGGCGGAGGACATGAGCAAACACTTCTCAAAAGAAGACATCTATGCAGCCAAAAAACACACGAAGAAATGCTCATGATCACTGGCCATCAGAGAAATGCAAATCAAAACCACAATGAGATACCATCTCACACCAGTTAGAATGGCCATCATTAAAAAGTCAGGAAACAACAGGTCCTGGAGAGGATGTGGAGAAATAGGAACACTTTTACACTGTTGGTGGGACTGTAAACTAGTTCAACCATTGTGGAAGTCAGTGTGGCAATTCCTCAGGGATCTAGAACTAGAAATACCATTTGACCCAGCCATCCCATTACTGGGTATATACCCAAAGGACTATAAATCATGCTGCT